>NC_090649.1:184879588-185179588 GCF_040937935.1 Hyperolius riggenbachi | reverse complement strand
TCTTACTGTACTAGGAGTCTAGGACACTCAGTCACTGTGTTCATAGGCTACTAGCTCCTGCGTGCGTGCACTCACTGTCTGAGTGTACACACACCCACACTCCATTTCCTTCTGATCGCTGATTGATTATTGTTATTAGTTAGTTCTACTTACTGTTACTACTTACTTACTCTTACTGTACTAGGAGTCTAGGACACTCAGTCACTGTGTCCATAGGCTACTAGCTCCTGCGTGCGTGCACTCACTGTCTGAGTGTACACACACCACCCACACTCCATTTCCTTCTGATCGCTGATTGATTATTGTTATTAGTTAGTTCTACTACTTACTGTTACTACTTACTGTACTAGGAGTCTAGGACACTCAGTCACTGTGTCCATAGGCTACTAGCTCCTGCGTGCGTGCACTCACTGTCTGAGTGTACACACACCACCCACACTCCATTTCCTTCTGATCGCTGATTGATTATTGTTATTAGTTAGTTCTACTACTTACTGTTACTACTTACTTACTCTTACTGTACTAGGAGTCTAGGACACCCAGTCACTGTGTCCATAGGCTACTAGCTCCTGCGTGCGTGCACTCACTGTCTGAGTGTACACACACCACCCACACTCCATTTCCTTCTGATCGCTGATTGATTATTGTTATTAGTTAGTTCTACTTACTGTTACTACTTACTTACTCTTACTGTACTAGGAGTCTAGGACACTCAGTCACTGTGTCCATAGGCTACTAGCTCCTGCGTGCGTGCACTCACTGTCTGAGTGTACACACACCACCCACACTCCATTTCCTTCTGATCGCTGATTGATTATTGTTATTAGTTAGTTCTACTACTTACTGTTACTACTTACTGTACTAGGAGTCTAGGACACTCAGTCACTGTGTCCATAGGCTACTAGCTCCTGCGTGCGTGCACTCACTGTCTGAGTGTACACACACCACCCACACTCCATTTCCTTCTGATCGCTGATTGATTATTGTTATTAGTTAGTTCTACTACTTACTGTTACTACTTACTTACTCTTACTGTACTAGGAGTCTAGGACACCCAGTCACTGTGTCCATAGGCTACTAGCTCCTGCGTGCGTGCACTCACTGTCTGAGTGTACACACACCACCCACACTCCATTTCCTTCTGATCGCTGATTGATTATTGTTATTAGTTAGTTCTACTTACTGTTACTACTTACTTACTCTTACTGTACTAGGAGTCTAGGACACTCAGTCACTGTGTCCATAGGCTACTAGCTCCTGCGTGCGTGCACTCACTGTCTGAGTGTACACACACCACCCACACTCCATTTCCTTCTGATCGCTGATTGATTATTGTTATTAGTTAGTTCTACTACTTACTGTTACTACTTACTGTACTAGGAGTCTAGGACACTCAGTCACTGTGTCCATAGGCTACTAGCTCCTGCGTGCGTGCACTCACTGTCTGAGTGTACACACACCACCCACACTCCATTTCCTTCTGATCGCTGATTGATTATTGTTATTAGTTAGTTCTACTACTTACTGTTACTACTTACTTACTCTTACTGTACTAGGAGTCTAGGACACCCAGTCACTGTGTCCATAGGCTACTAGCTCCTGCGTGCGTGCACTCACTGTCTGAGTGTACACACACCACCCACACTCCATTTCCTTCTGATCGCTGATTGATTATTGTTATTAGTTAGTTCTACTTACTGTTACTACTTACTTACTCTTACTGTACTAGGAGTCTAGGACACTCAGTCACTGTGTCCATAGGCTACTAGCTCCTGCGTGCGTGCACTCACTGTCTGAGTGTACACACACCACCCACACTCCATTTCCTTCTGATCGCTGATTGATTATTGTTATTAGTTAGTTCTACTACTTACTGTTACTACTTACTGTACTAGGAGTCTAGGACACTCAGTCACTGTGTCCATAGGCTACTAGCTCCTGCGTGCGTGCACTCACTGTCTGAGTGTACACACACCACCCACACTCCATTTCCTTCTGATCGCTGATTGATTATTGTTATTAGTTAGTTCTACTACTTACTGTTACTACTTACTGTACTAGGAGTCTAGGACACTCAGTCACTGTGTCCATAGGCTACTAGCTCCTGCGTGCGTGCACTCACTGTCTGAGTGTACACACACCACCCACACTCCATTTCCTTCTGATCGCTGATTGATTATTGTTATTAGTTAGTTCTACTACTTACTGTTACTACTTACTTACTCTTACTGTACTAGGAGTCTAGGACACCCAGTCACTGTGTCCATAGGCTACTAGCTCCTGCGTGCGTGCACTCACTGTCTGAGTGTACACACACCACCCACACTCCATTTCCTTCTGATCGCTGATTGATTATTGTTATTAGTTAGTTCTACTTACTGTTACTACTTACTTACTCTTACTGTACTAGGAGTCTAGGACACTCAGTCACTGTGTCCATAGGCTACTAGCTCCTGCGTGCGTGCACTCACTGTCTGAGTGTACACACACACCACCCACACTCCATTTCCTTCTGATCGCTGATTGATTATTGTTATTAGTTAGTTCTACTTACTGTTACTACTTACTTACTCTTACCGTACTAGGAGTCTAGGACACTCAGTCACTGTGTCCATAGGCTACTAGCTCCTGCGTGCGTGCACTCACTGTCTGAGTGTACACACACTAAATTTACTTGTGATTACTACTACTGATTATTGTAACTGCTAGTTGTACTTCCTGACTGTTAATACTTACTTACTGTACTAGGGGACACTCACTCAGTCACCTCACCAACCAACCCACTCCATTAAAGTACCCCACTTTTCACCCGCCCTTTTACAAAACTTTTGTCTATACGCCCAAAACATTGAAGATGTCTGGAAGTGGCAGCCAGCGCGGTTTGGGCAAGGGGAAGGGCAGCAAGGGAATCAGGAAGAGAGGGAGCAGCATTGTGGCAAGCCGCGGCCGCGGGCGCGCCACCATGCACAGTTCCGCAGCAGCAGCAGCAGCGTCAGTGGCTAACATTCCTCCCATAGCCACTGGCCGTGGACGCCTTGGGCGCCGCCCAGGAGGAGCATCTGCAACTCACGCTGCAGAGACACAGCAGCAGCAGCGTGTAGCACCTGCTCCCATTTTCCTCCAGCCGGGTCGGAAACGTCCCATTGAGGAAAAGGATGCAGACACTGTGGTGCAACTCATGACGGAGGATGAGCAGCCCGCCATCAGCTCTGCATCCGAGGCCTCCACCCTCACCACCACCACCCCTGTTCGCAGCAGCCGCCCAGCAGGGCCTGGGGAGGAGGCCAGTTCACCGTCAGTCGCCGACCTGTCACTCAGCACTCTTTTGACCCCAGGCATGATGAGTCAATTGAATGCTGTTGTTGGCGATTTGGAGGAGGAGATGCTGATGGGCACTTTGGGGGAGGAGGGATTGGACAGCAAGACTGTGGCGACAGTCAAGCGTCCCATCCATGCATCAGCAGAGGAGTTTGGGGGGTCATCATCAGAGCAGGACATGTTTCAGGAGGGGCATGATGATGATGACCCGGTGACAGACAGAGACTGGGTGCCAACACATCCAGAGGATGTCGTCCTCAGCAGCTCTGAGGAGGAGGAGGAGGATGCGGTTGTGGGCCTTGCAAGGAGGCGCATCATTGCAAGCATTGGCAGCGTCCCACAGCCTGCTGGTGTCTCAGGCTCAGCAGCAGCAGCAGCAGCATCAGCCAGTACCACCACCAGCCGCACCCAAGACCCCCCCCCCCCCCCCCAACCACCACAGGGAAACAGGCAGCAGCGCTTCCATGCCGTAGGGGGATGTTTTTGTCACCAATCTGGCGGTTTTTCACCATGCCCACAGTGTACAGCAAGTACGCCACTTGCAACCACTGTCAGCGGAAGTTGAGCAGAGGTGCAGACCCCTTGAAGTTCAGCACCAGCTCGCTGATCAACCACCTTTCTGCGAAACACTTCCACCAGCATGAGGAGTTCCAGAGGCTGAAGGCATCTGGTGCTGGCAGTGGCACCAATCCCATCACTGCACAGCCTTCAGCAGCAGCAGCAGCAACAGCAGCCACCCGCCCTCCTGCTCCTCCAGCAGCACCAGCAGGAGTGCGGAAACGCCCTGCTCCTCCCCCCTCTGCAACTCCTGCCGCCGACACTGAGGCCTGTTCTGGCAGCCAGTCCTCAGTGGCCTCCTCTGCTCCGTCTGCTGATTCCCGTGCCAGCAAAAAGGCACGCCAGAGCCTTTTGAGCGAGTCCTTCCAGGGGGTGGTTAGGGCTCTGCCTCCCAGCAGCCGTCGCGTGCGGCAGCTGAACGGCTTGCTGGCACGGGCCATGTGCTCCCAACTCCTGCCGTACACGCTCGTGCAGGAGGGGAGCGACATGCGGGCGCTGCTTGCTTGTGCAGCCCCAGACTGGCAGCTCCCCAGCAGACACTTCTTCGCCCGCAAGGCCATTCCTGCACTGCACCGCTTTGTGATGGCCAATGTGGAGCGAGGGCTGGAGCACGCGGTTGGTGAAAGGGTCCACGTCACCATGGACTCCTGGAGCAGCCGCTTCGGGACAGGCCGCTACCTGTCCTTCACTGTCCACTGGGTCAGCTTGGTGGAAGGGGGTGAGGATGGGAGAGCAGCAGCGGGCACAGCAGCAGCAGCAACACAGTGGGTGGTGCCACCCCGCAGGGTCAGGGGAACTGCAGCGGGTTCCTCCGATCCTCTGCCATCCTCCGCCACACCTGGCCAAACCCCCCGCCTCAGCAGCAGTGTGAAGGCCCGCCACTGCCAAGCGCTGCTGCACTTGGTCAGCCTTGGCAAGACCAAGCTGACGGCAGCCCACGTGTTGGCCAAACTCCAGGAGCAGGAGCGGATTTGGCTGACCCCCAGAGGCCTCAGAGTCGGAGAGGTGGTGTCCGACAATGGGGCCAATCTGGTTGCTGCCATAGACAGGGGAAACCTGACCCACATCCCCTGTCTTGCCCACGTGCTGAACCTGGTGGTGCAGAAGTTCCTGCGCACCTACCAGGGGATGGACGAGCTGCTGGAAACGGCAAGGAACGTTGTGCGTCACTTCCGGCGCTCGGCTGCAGCCTGTGCGAGCCTGGAAGACGTGCAAAAGGAGCTGGATCTGCCACGCCATCGGCTGATCATTGACGTTCCGACTCGCTGGAACTCCACCCTGGCGATGTTGGAGCGTCTGGTTGAACAGAAGCACGCTGTCAACCACTACCTTGCCCTGGCCACTGTTTCCGCAGCTCAGAGAAGGGACAAGACCAGCAACATCCCGTCCATCGTCCCCGATGATGACTGGAGGCACATGCAGCAGGTGTGCTTAGTGCTGGCTCCCTTCCTGCAGGCCACAAACATGGTGAGCAGGGACCATGCTATGGTCTGCGAGTGGGTGCCCCTGGTTTCTCTGCTGAACAGGGCACTCGATGCTTTGCTGGCACAGGGAGCGGCAGCCTTGGACCAGCAGGAGCGGCAAGCAGCTGCACAGTCCACCTCTGAGGGGGAGGAGGAGGAGGACTTGGTGGAGGTCCCTGACCTGGCTGCTGATGAGGGGGATCAGCGCAGTGCAGCTGAGTTGGTGCGGGGGTGGAGAGAGGATGAGGCAGCAGAGGAGGAGGATGAGGAGGACAGCACTGACGTCGATGTGCCAGCAGACGTGGCCCGCCTCTTCCCAATGGCAGCGCACATGCTGACGTGCCTGCGCAGGGACCCCAGGGTGATCCAGATGAAGCAGAGGGAGGACATCTGGATCAGCATGATGTTGGACCCACGCCTCAAGGGGAAGTTGAGCCAGTTCCTGCCGCCTGCAGGAGGAGACCCAGCGCAACAAATAAGGAGCTTGCAGCAGGCCCTTGTTGAGCGCTTGGAGGAAGCCTTCCCCCAGCCTTCCACCCCCACTGTCCAGCAGCCAGCACAGAGGCAGCAGCAGGTGCCTGCATCCAGCAGCAGCAAGCGCCCCACAGACCTGCTGTCTCTCAGCCACGAGCTCTACAGGACTGTAGAGGCTCCGGCAGCAGTGACTAGAGAGGAGATGCATGCAGCAGCATCCTCCTCCGGTCACAGCCAGCGCCTGACCCGCATGGTGGCTGACTACATGGGGTCCTACAGCGGGCTTGACAGCGATGCCCCTGTTGATCCCATGGAGTATTGGGTCAAGCGCATGGAGATCTGGAGCGAGCTGGCGCAGTACGCCCTGGAAGTGCTGTCCTGCCCCCCTTCCAGCGTGCTGTCCGAGCGCTGCTTCAGTGCAGCTGGTGGCGTGGTCACCGAGAAACGCTCACGTCTGTCTCACAAGTCTGTGGACAGACTGACGTTTCTCAAGATGAACCAGGCGTGGGTGGAAGGCGAGTTCCTGGCCCCTGTTGTCGGCGAGAGGGGGACATGAACTGGCTGCCGGAACTTAGTACCATCGTTAATGTGCCTTACCACCCTTTACCACCTCCTGGCTCCTGCTCACTAAGCCAGCCTGGTTCACTTTGACTATTACGTCGCCTGCAGCCACACATTTCACACCTACAGTGGGCTGCTGCTGTGTACTGCCCTTCTGCTGTCTGTCTGTGTTTCCCACTGCCAGGGTACACAGAATTACCTTCTGCTGCCACTCTGCCACCAGCTATTACGTCAAAACAATAGCTATATTGGTTGTAAAACCAAAACCAAAAAAAACCAATAAAAAAAAAAAAAGGTTTAATTTTTCTGAGGTGCCCGGGTTGAAAACTGTGTTGTCCCAGTTGTGTATTGGACACAATGTGGGCTGCACGACCGCTGTCTGGGACCTCCTGTTGTGTTTATTTACAGCCCTGGTATCACCGCTAGGTACCAGGGCTATTATGTCACGCTGCCTACCTGCTGCCACACTCACACTGCTCCTCCATTCCTCCTGCTGCTGCTGTCTGTCTGTGTTTCCCACTGCCAGGGTACACAGAATTACCGTCTGCTGCCACTCTGCCACCAGCTATTACGTCACAACAATAGCTGCTCACACTGCTCCTCCATTCCTCCTGCTGCTGCTGTCTGTCTGTGTTTCCCACTGCCAGGGTACACAGAATTACCTTCTGCTGCCACTCTGCCACCAGCTATTACGTCAAAACAATAGCTATATTGGTTGTAAAACCAAAACCAAAAAAAACCAATAAAAAAAAAAAAAGGTTTAATTTTTCTGAGGTGCCCGGGTTGAAAACTGTGTTGTCCCAGTTGTGTATTGGACACAATGTGGGCTGCACGACCGCTGTCTGGGACCTCCTGTTGTGTTTATTTACAGCCCTGGTATCACCGCTAGGTACCAGGGCTATTATGTCACGCTGCCTACCTGCTGCCACACTCACACTGCTCCTCCATTCCTCCTGCTGCTGCTGTCTGTCTGTGTTTCCCACTGCCAGGGTACACAGAATTACCGTCTGCTGCCACTCTGCCACCAGCTATTACGTCACAACAATAGCTGCTCACACTGCTCCTCCATTCCTCCTGCTGCTGCTGTCTGTCTGTGTTTCCCACTGCCAGGGTACACAGAATTACCTTCTGCTGCCACTCTGCCACCAGCTATTACGTCAAAACAATAGCTATATTGGTTGTAAAACCAAAACCAAAAAAAACCAATAAAAAAAAAAAAAGGTTTAATTTTTCTGAGGTGCCCGGGTTGAAAACTGTGTTGTCCCAGTTGTGTATTGGACACAATGTGGGCTGCACGACCGCTGTCTGGGACCTCCTGTTGTGTTTATTTACAGCCCTGGTATCACCGCTAGGTACCAGGGCTATTATGTCACGCTGCCTACCTGCTGCCACACTCACACTGCTCCTCCATTCCTCCTGCTGCTGCTGTCTGTCTGTGTTTCCCACTGCCAGGGTACACAGAATTACCGTCTGCTGCCACTCTGCCACCAGCTATTACGTCACAACAATAGCTGCTCACACTGCTCCTCCATTCCTCCTGCTGCTGCTGTCTGTCTGTGTTTCCCACTGCCAGGGTACACAGAATTACCTTCTGCTGCCACTCTGCCACCAGCTATTACGTCAAAACAATAGCTATATTGGTTGTAAAACCAAAACCAAAAAAAACCAATAAAAAAAAAAAAAGGTTTAATTTTTCTGAGGTGCCCGGGTTGAAAACTGTGTTGTCCCAGTTGTGTATTGGACACAATGTGGGCTGCACGACCGCTGTCTGGGACCTCCTGTTGTGTTTATTTACAGCCCTGGTATCACCGCTAGGTACCAGGGCTATTATGTCACGCTGCCTACCTGCTGCCACACTCACACTGCTCCTCCATTCCTCCTGCTGCTGCTGTCTGTCTGTGTTTCCCACTGCCAGGGTACACAGAATTACCGTCTGCTGCCACTCTGCCACCAGCTATTACGTCACAACAATAGCTGCTCACACTGCTCCTCCATTCCTCCTGCTGCTGCTGTCTGTCTGTGTTTCCCACTGCCAGGGTACACAGAATTACCTTCTGCTGCCACTCTGCCACCAGCTATTACGTCAAAACAATAGCTATATTGGTTGTAAAACCAAAACCAAAAAAAACCAATAAAAAAAAAAAAAGGTTTAATTTTTCTGAGGTGCCCGGGTTGAAAACTGTGTTGTCCCAGTTGTGTATTGGACACAATGTGGGCTGCACGACCGCTGTCTGGGACCTCCTGTTGTGTTTATTTACAGCCCTGGTATCACCGCTAGGTACCAGGGCTATTATGTCACGCTGCCTACCTGCTGCCACACTCACACTGCTCCTCCATTCCTCCTGCTGCTGCTGTCTGTCTGTGTTTCCCACTGCCAGGGTACACAGAATTACCGTCTGCTGCCACTCTGCCACCAGCTATTACGTCACAACAATAGCTGCTCACACTGCTCCTCCATTCCTCCTGCTGCTGCTGTCTGTCTGTGTTTCCCACTGCCAGGGTACACAGAATTACCTTCTGCTGCCACTCTGCCACCAGCTATTACGTCAAAACAATAGCTATATTGGTTGTAAAACCAAAACCAAAAAAAAACAATAAAAAAAAAAAAAGGTTTAATTTTTCTGAGGTGCCCGGGTTGAAAACTGTGTTGTCCCAGTTGTGTATTGGACACAATGTGGGCTGCACGACCGCTGTCTGGGACCTCCTGTTGTGTTTATTTACAGCCCTGGTATCACCGCTAGGTACCAGGGCTATTATGTCACGCTGCCTACCTGCTGCCACACTCACACTGCTCCTCCATTCCTCCTGCTGCTGCTGTCTGTCTGTGTTTCCCACTGCCAGGGTACACAGAATTACCGTCTGCTGCCACTCTGCCACCAGCTATTACGTCACAACAATAGCTGCTCACACTGCTCCTCCATTCCTCCTGCTGCTGCTGTCTGTCTGTGTTTCCCACTGCCAGGGTACACAGAATTACCTTCTGCTGCCACTCTGCCACCAGCTATTACGTCAAAACAATAGCTATATTGGTTGTAAAACCAAAACCAAAAAAAACCAATAAAAAAAAAAAAAGGTTTAATTTTTCTGAGGTGCCCGGGTTGAAAACTGTGTTGTCCCAGTTGTGTATTGGACACAATGTGGGCTGCACGACCGCTGTCTGGGACCTCCTGTTGTGTTTATTTACAGCCCTGGTATCACCGCTAGGTACCAGGGCTATTATGTCACGGCGAGCTGCCTGCCTCATTGACTGCCTGCTGCCACACACTCATCCTCCTCCTCCTGCTGCTGAATTTACCTCCTGCTGTCTTTGTGTTTCCACTGCCAGGGAGCACATACAATGGCGCTTCCAACATGCGTGCGCCCACCAGCTATTTGTTACGCTCAAAAATAGCTGCATTTCTTTAAAAAAAAATTTGAAAAGAGAAATACGTGAAGAAGAAGAAGAAGACGATATTGAAAAAGAAGGAGAAGGAGAAGATGAAGAAGAAGATGAAGAAGAAGATGAAGAAGAAGAAGATGAAGATGAAGAAGATGAAGATGAAGAAGAAGAAGAAGATGAAGAAGAAGAAGATGAAGAAGAAGATGAAGAAGATGAAGATGAAGAAGAAGAAGAAGATGATGAAGAAGATGAAGAAGAAGAAGAAGAAGATGAAGAAGAAGAAGATGAAGAAGAAGAAGATGAAGAAGAAGATGAAGAAGATGAAGAAGAAGATGAAGAAGATGAAGATGAAGAAGAAGAAGAAGATGATGAAGAAGATGAAGAAGAAGAAGAAGAAGATGAAGAAGATGAAGAAGAAGAAGAAGAAGATGAAGAAGAAGAAGAAGAAGATGAAGAAGATGAAGAAGATGAAGAAGATGAAGAAGAAGATGAAGATGAAGAAGATGAAGATGAAGAAGATGAAGATGAAGAAGATGAAGAAGATGAAGAAGAAGAAGAAGATGAAGAAGAAGAAGAAGAAGATGAAGAAGAAGATGAAGAAGATGAAGATGAAGAAGAAGAAGAAGATGATGAAGAAGAAGAAGAAGAAGAAGAAGAAGATCTAGAAGAAGATTAAGAAAGATAAAGAAGAAGAAGAACAAGTATATACAGTAACACTACACTACTGAACCAAATTAAGGACACAACTTCTCTTTCCACATTTTTTTTTAAAGGAACATCCCCACATAATCACTTGCTGTTGTTACTTGGAAAAAAAGATGTTTCTTGCATCATTCACCCTCAAAACAAGTGTTGGAAGCTATTTTGGGCCAATTCGAATAGTCAGCTCGAATAGTGAGCTCGAATACCGACTCGAATAGTGAGCTCGAAGTCCGAGGTCGAATCGAATAGTAAAAAATATTCGACTCGAATATTCGACTGACCTCGAATAATTTACTATTCGAATTCGACCAAATTCGAATTTTTAAAAGGGGTATTTGAGCACCACTGCTTGTAAGCCACCATGGGGACCTGTCTAAAAGATGGTATATCTGCACTCACAGAGCGTAAAATTGGCCAATGTCTCTTCCACCTTTGCTATTTCCGATGACATTAGTATACTGCTGTATACCACCCCCTGCCTCATGGCGCTGATCAGCAGCCGTGGCACACAGCTCCACACTTCTTTTTGCCTTTTTGTTTCTTTTAGTTGACCTCTGCTTAGTTTTGTTACTTTTTTTGTTACTTTTTTACTTTGCTACTTTTTGTTACTTTAGCCTAGTCCTTAGTTTTTAGTTTACAGCGGACTTTTAGCCAGTTACAGCTAACTGCGAAACCCACTGCGAGTCTCTTGTTCTGAGCCGCATCCGCACTGCCGGGTCTCTGCTGCGAGACTCAACCCGGAGATTCAGCCAGTCCCATCTCCGCCGCCGCCAGACCCTTCGCCGGCAGCCTCACGGAGCAAGAGGAAGTAAAAGCTCCGACAGACTGCGGAGGGCAGACCTTCTCCCGGGGCCTTCATCCCCGCTCCCGGATCCGAGCACGTGCTGGGGCCGCCTGCCGATCGCCACCAGGCCCTTAGCCCCTGCGGGGACAGCTCCACCAGGCACCCGCTGAATACACCCGGAAGACAGCCTGCGGGTCTCCGCTGCGGGGATATCTGCAGCGGGCAGCCAGCCACCTTCCACACACTGAGGACCTCTCTCTCAGGTCTCTCCGACTGCCTGGTCTCTGCTTCGAGACTCAACCCGGGGATTCCAGCCGCCAGACCCTCCGCCGGCAGTCTCACGGAGCAAGAGGTGGAAAAGCTCCGACAGACTGCGGAGTGCAGACCTTCATCCCCTGCTCCAACACGTGCTGTGGCCGCCTGCCGATCGCCACCAGGCCCTTAGCCCCTGCAGGGACAGCTCCACCGGGCACCCGCTGAACACACCCGGAAGCCAGCCTGCGGGTCTCCGCCACAGTAGCCAGCGGGGATATCTTGCATCGGACAGCCATCCACCCTCTAAACACTGAGGACCGCTCAGGAATGCCAGGCCTCCCACGTGGACTGTAGCAGCAGAGAGGCTCCCGGACGCCTCATCAGCGATTGGAGCCCCACCGGTGCCCAGACACTGCAGCTGCGGCAGGATAAGGAGGCACACCGACCCACACAGCACCCGACCATCCGACTGCCGCATACCAGGGAAGAACCACCAGGGGTAAGAACCTTTGCCTTCCTCACTCTCCACCTGCCTGTCTGCCTGTCTGCCGACCCACAGCGGCCCGCTTCCCTGCTCTCCAACTGCCGGACCTCCAGTTTTCTCTTCCCTCCAACCTGCCTGTTCGCTGACCCACACCAGTCCGGCTTGCTCTCTTTCTTTCTTGCCATCCAATGCCTGCTGACCTGCAGTTTTTCTCTGCCCCCCAACCCGCCTGTTCGCTGACCCACAGCGGTTCTGCTTCCTTGCCCTCCAACTGCCTGCAGTTCTCCAATCCACCTGGTGTCAGCCTGCATGCACTCCTGCGGAGCAAGCTGGGGGCACCACTCCTGCGGAGCAGGCTGGAGGCATCAAAATGCCATGCCCCTCCACCCCACGCTGGCATACCACCACCCCCCGTGCCAGCGGCCAGGGCCTGCCCAAGCTGCTCCCAGTCACACGCACCACCTACACCAGAGAACAGCTTCTAGGGTGGGAGCCACGGGGCCCCCCTCCTCCTGAAGCCGAGCCCCTGACCACTCTGGTCTGGGACCACATACGGCAAGTCCTAGACCCAGCCCTGAGACTGTGGCCAGGCCAGGCCAGCGGCGGAGAGGATGCCGTGCTGGAGCCCGAGTGAGGCTAAGGAAGAAGGGCCTACGCTCAGCCATCCCCTCAGTCCTCCTGGCGAATGTACAATTCCTCCCTAACAAAATGGAAGAATTACGCCTCCTCTGCGACAGGAGTGATCTCGGCAGTTACACTCCAGTCTTCTGCTTCACGGAGACATGGCTACATGAGGACATTCCCGAGAACGCCCTCATTCTCCCGGGCTTCAGCATCATCCGAGCGGATCGGGACCCTGTCCTTTCGGGGGAAAAAAGAGGTGGCGGCATCTGCTTCTACATCAGCTCCTTATGGTGCCCCACCTCGACGATACTCGACAGGAAGTGTTCTCCGGACCTGGAACTACTACTGATTAACTGTAGACCGCCATACTCACCACGAGAGTTTTCCTCTTACGTCTTTGCCGGAGTTTACATCCCCCCCGATGCTGATGTCAAATCTGCCCTACTGATCCTAAGCGAGACCATCCTGCAGTGGGAGACATCCCTTCCCGACTCACTGTTCATCATTGCGGGCGATTTCAACAAGGCCAACCTGCGCTAGGAGATGCCACGCTATCATCAGCATGTAGCTTGCCCCACCAGGGGCCCGAACACCCTGGACCACTGCTACACGGCATTGAAGGACGCATACAAAGCGACTCCATGGGCAGCCCTGGGCTCCGCTGATCACTGTCTCATCCATCTGATCCCTACCTACAGGAGGCGCCTAGAATCAGCCAAACCGGTCGTTAAGTCTTCCAAAGTATGGTCAAATGAGGCCAAACTGAAACTTCAAGCTTGTTTTGAATGCACCGACTGGAGGTCCCTGGAAGCGCCAGACCTGGACGATTGGGCAGATAATGTCGCCTCATATATCAGTTTCTGCGAGAACTTGTGTGTACCAACGAAATCCTTCAAGGTGTACCCGAACAGCAAGCCGTGGTTCACCAACAGGCTACGGCAACTGCGGAGACGAAAGGAGGCTGCACATAAGTCCGGCAACCAGGAAGACTGCAGAAAGGCAAGAAACGATCTTAAGCGGGAGCTAAGTGTGGCCAAAAAAGAGTATGCGGAGAAAATAAAAGTCAACCTGCGCTCAAATGATTCACACGCTGTATGGAAGGGGCTGAAGGCCGCCACCAACTACAAGCCCGTACCCCAGCATGCAACACCAAGCCCGACACTAGCAGAAGAACTCAGCAGATTCTACTGCAGGTTCGAGAAACAGGAAGAACCGGAGGGGAACCAGGTACCGGCTACCCCACCTCCATGCCCTGCAAGCAACACCCCGAGACTGCCCTTTCCCACGATGGTGAGTGAGGCCGAGGTCTTGCGCCTCCTATCTACTCTAAATGCCAGGAAAGCCCCCGGCCCCGACGGAGTATCTCCAGCTTGCCTGAAAACCTGCTGTCGGCAACTTGCCCCAATCCTCTCCGCTATCTTCACCAAGTCCCTGAGTGACGGCAAGGTCCCTGCGTGCTTCAAGAGGTCAACTATCATACCTGTCCCTAAAAAACAAGGGGTCACCGAACTTAACAACTTTAGGCCCGTGGCCCTGACGTCCGTCATCATGAAAACCATGGAGCGGGCGGTCCTAGCCTACCTCAAGCTTTTCACTTCGCCCCTCCTTGACCCCTTCCAGTTTGCTTACAGAGCAAACAGGTCTACCGATGATGCGATCAATATCTGCCTGGAGCTCATCAATGACCACCTTGACAGGCCGGACACGTATGCCAGAATACTACTCCTAGACTTCAGCTCGGCCTTTAACACCATCTGCCCAAGCATTCTCCAACGGGACCTAGCTGCACTTGGAGTCCACCCAAGTCTACAACATTGGATCACAGACTTTCTTACCAACAGGTCCCAAGTCGTCAGACTGGGCGACATCCACTCTCAAGCAGCGACCACGAACACCGGAGCCCCCCAAGGCTGCGTCCTGTCACCACTGCTGTTCTCCCTATACATAAACAACTGCAGATCGGAGGCAGACTCTGTCAATGTCATCAAGTTCGCCGATGACACCACCATCGTGGGCCTTGTCACCAAGGAGTACCGTCAGCAGGTGGAGAGAATTTGCAACTGGAGTAAGGAGAACAGGCTGGTGCTAAACACTGCTAAGACTGTCGAATTAATCATCGACTTCAGGAAGTCCGCTCCCACCCCACCTCCAATCTACATCTGCGGCAGTGAGGTAACCAGAGTGCCCTGTGCCCGGCTTCTGGGCACTACCATCTCCAGTGACCTCAGCTGGAAGCCCAACATCACTGCCACCCAATGGAAAGCCCAGCAGAGGCTCTTCTTCCTCCGCCAGCTGAGAAAGTTTGGCATGGCTCAAGAAATTCTAACCAGCTTTTACTCCGCCACCATTGAGTCGATCCTCTGCTCTTCCATCTTGGTGTGGTATGCTGGCGCCACTGTTGACGACAAGGACAAACTACAGAGAGTCATCAGGTCAGCAGAGAGGATCATTGGGTGCCCCCTCCCCTCACTTGCCCTACTACACAACAAGAGACTCAGATCCAGGGCACTGAGGATTGCAAGTGACCCCTCACACCCAGGCCACCGCTACTTCAACCTTATGCCCTTGGGCCAGAGGCTACGGGCCATATCCACTAAGACCATGAGACACAAGAACTCGTTCTTCCCCTCGGCAGTCAGTCTCCTTAATTCCCTCCACATTCTACCTTCAAAGCAAGCCACAACGAGCGGTGACGCTAGCTGCGCTATGGCTGACCAGTCAACCAGCCCATAAGACTGACTACCTACTAACTACTAGACATCTCAGCGACACACTGGGAACGTGTTGTATATGACAATGTATTGTTAACCTGATGCCTATGATGTATATGACAATGTATATGATGTATATGCCTGATGTATATGATGCTGTTCACTGCTGTCTCTCTCTCTGTACTCTTCCTGAGCTATTTGTACTGTGCCAAAAACAATTCCGGGCATGACCCTTCATGCTTGGCGAAATAAACTTGATTCTGATTCTGATTAAACAATGTTGCCAAAATCATTTGATCGTCCTTTCCATTGCCCCGATTTTTTCCGTTTTTCAGTAAGTCTACTCTATCCCGTTTCATAACGTCGCTTTTGATACGTTCTACTAATTTCTTAGGATAATGGCGATCGAGAAATCTCATCGCCATTCCAGACATACGTGTTTCAATTTGTTGGTCCTCACTAACTATGCGACGTACTCGCATGAGTTGAGATTTAGGGAGAGACTCCCGTAGACTCCTGAGATGGAAGCTATTGAAGTCCAAAAGGGTGTTGCGATCCGTTGGCTTGGAAAAGAGATCGAACGATAACAAACGGCCTTTTTTACATACACTGACATCTAGAAATGCAATTTTTGAGGTCTCGATATTGGATGTAAACTTAAGTGCGTTAGAGGCTCCCTGTAGCTCGTCGTAGAAGAGATTAAAGGAGGACCTAGGCCCCGACCAAATAAGGAAGATGTCGTCAATATAGCGACGCCAAACACATGCATACTTTTGAAAAAGGTCGTTTCTGTACACCCAGTCCTCCTCGAATCTCTCCACGAATAAATTTGCATACACCGGGGCTACATTGGATCCCATAGAGCAGGGGTCCACAACCTGTGGGCCGTGGCCCACTAGTGGTCCGCAGGACATTTCATGGTGGGCCGCGGCTTCAGACTCACTTTTGGCAGATTAACAACATTACACTTCTAATTCTAAGGGCAGCCGCGGCGGGAGGGCAGGCGCATCATACTAGACCAGTCTCCAGGCCTGCCCCCCTCACTCTGTGCGACCGAAGCAGTGGGCGTGGGCGTACGCGTACTACGTTTCAAGTCCCGCCCCCTCACTATGTGTGGCCAATAACCCCCTTAACTGATGGCGGCGACGAAGCTATTATCGGAGGCGCCAGACCCGCCTCCTGCATCAGTGGGGATTCCTCTCGGAGGCCTATGTCATGCCTCCATGTGGCCAATCACCCCCTTCTCAAGCGGCGGCCAATAGCAATATCGGAGGTGCCAGTCACGCCTCCTCCATCAGTGCCCCAATCATCATTCCCCCTTCAGCCTCCAGTCCCGCCCCCCTATTATACAGGCCAATCAATGAATGGCTGCATGTATTTCACACAGCGACATAGTCGCAGTGTATACAGAGCGCAGCGTCTGGGCGCCATTAGAGAGAGAGGAGGTCAGAGCCTGCCGCTGAGAGCCCACTGAGAGCCTGCAGCTGAAAGCCTGCACGAGCCTGACATATAGCAAACAAGTAAGCCTTACTTACTTACTTACTTAGTAAGGATCACACACCCCACTCACATATACATATGTGTGTGTATATATATATATATATATATATATATATATATATATATATATATATATATATATATATATATATATATATATATACTGGGCTAACTGTGCTTGCTATACTGGGCTAACTGTGCTTGCTATACTGGGCTAACTGTGCTTGCTATACTGGGCTAACTGTGCTTGCTATACTGGGCTAACTGTACTTGCTATACTGGGCTAACTGTACTTGCTATACTGGGCTAACTGTACTTGCTATACTGTGGTAACTATACTTGCTATACTGGGCTAACTGTACTTGCTATACTGGGGTAACTGTACTTGCTATACTGTGGTAACTACTGGCTACACTGGGCTAACTGTACTTGCTATACTGTGGTAACTATACTAGCTATACTGGGCTAACTGTACTTGCTATACTGGGCTAACTGTACTTGCTATACTGTGGTAACTGCCGCCGCCACTAGCCACGCCCCTCCAACCCCCCCCCCCTCCCCCCGGGGGGGCCCCGGAGAAAATTTTGGTTGGGACAGTGGGCCCCGGGCTCAAAAAGGTTGGGGACACCCCTGCCATAGAGGAACCTCGCATTTGAAGATAAAACGTGTCCTGGAAAAGGAAAAAAATCCTCTCCAAGACAAGTTCCAAAAGTGACATAAGAAATTCAATTTGTAATCCACTGAGTGATATTTTGTACCAATAAAGTTTTCCTATAAGATTTTGCCAAAATTGCACTGTTTCTCCTCGTTTTTTGAACTCAAGTCCTTTTCCATAAAACTATTGAAGTCTTGTGGGTAAGGTGGATTGCCCTTAAAAGGACTCTGTGTTTTTTGATCCTTCACTTTAAAAAAGATGATACCCAATCATACGTATTTATTTGCTTAATTCCACCGGGGATCACCTGAATCTTGTTAATCTTTAGATTGACTAAAAAGTTGTCTATATATATTTTTGAATTTTTAGTGACATCCATGTCAACCAACACTCTATCACCTTTGACGGAGGAAAATGTGCAACCTGGCAATATCGCGATTTTTTCATATGTAGATGAAGACATCAAACGCATTTTAAGTAATGTTGACGGATGCTGTAAGATTCTGAATGATATTGATAGCACTACCGTTAATTTGAAAGATCTGAAAAAGATAGAGAAATATATTATTGATTTAGAGCTTCACGGACAAACTTTAGCTGAATATTACAAAAGTAAGAAAATTCCAAGAGGAGTTAGATCACATATCCGTCCGAATATCTTTACTGATGATTGTGATTTTTTGTGCTGATTTGAAGGAATTTTAAATAAATCATCCTTTGATATCCTCCTACTATATGTAGAGTGGATTTATAAAAAAACTCTCTGGCTTTAAAGCGGAGGCGGCTGAAATAAAGAAAAAACTTGCTGAACAAGTAACGGAGGACGCCTTCACCTTTCAAATAGCTTTATTAGAGGATAGCTTAGAAAAATACAAAAAGGAAACTCTCCAGAATAAAAGGGAAAAATTCCAAAGAGATTGTAGAGATTATACATCTGGTTACGTATATCGATGGCAACAAAGAAATACTCCCATTACCCCAGGAGGAGGCAGATTCCCACGTAAACCAAGGAGAAGATTTCCGAGCCAGGGAATGGAGCCACCAAATTCCCCTACACCTTCTACTGGCTCCTCTGCTTCAGAGTCTTCCTCTTTTTTAGGTGCAGCAGGGCCACCATCTGCACGGACATCCAGGAGGAAGCAACAGAAACAAATGCCAAGGAGGGAGTACTATTTTCGGGATCGCACATAGAACCTGCAATACTAAATAAAGACCTTTCACCAGTGATCAATATTTCGGACTATGAACTGACCCCTGAAGAATCCGCAGCATTGTCTAAAGGACTGTCGTTTAGCCCCACTGCCACTCCCGACTTCTTCTCTTTAGATGTCGAATTGGAGAAATGTTTTAATCAGCTTAGATGGAAATCATTTTTTGCTAGACAACCTAATAACCTAAAACAAATGCCTAGACCAACTATGTATAATGCAAAGGAGCTTAACCTTTTTTCTTCCACAGGTAATAGACCCCCTCAAGGTAATGAATATGTTGAAGCATATATCAAGCAAGTGAAAAAAGATGTTGCTAAATTAGAGATTGATTTTAAAAGAGGGAGTATGCCTTATGTTCGACACAATATCACTAGAGCAGAAAAAGAAGCGTTATTTGGCCTAAAGAGGAATCAATCTATTGTGATCAAACCTGCGGATAAAGGGGGAGCAGTGGTAGTCATGAATAAAAGTGATTATATCTTTGAAATTTTGAGACAACTTGGAGACAGTAATGTATATAGGAAGTTGGATGTGAACCCTACAAGGAACTTTCTGAGCGAACTTCAGACAATTCTTGATGAAGCATTGGATAACAATGTTATCGACCAAAAATTGTTTGATTATTTATACAATGAGAAACCAGTTATACCGGTCATATACTGTTTACCCAAGATACATAAAAGGCTTAATCAACCACCGGGGAGACCGATTGTGGCAGGGTGTGACTCCATTTTCAACCATGCCTCTATCTTTTTGGATAGAGTTTTGAGAAAGTATATGCTGTGCCAGAAGTCCTATCTTAGGGACACATCCGACTTCATTAAACAAATGAGTGAATTAATTTTACCCCATGAAGACTGTCTTTTAATCACTTTAGATATCGAATCACTTTACACTTGCATTCCACATACTGAGGATAAAGCCGCAATCCGACAGTCCTTATTGGGTGATCTATCAGTCAGTGGATTACAAATTGAATGTCTCATGTCACTTTTGGAACTTGTCTTGGAGAGGAATTTTTTCCTTTTCCAGGACACGTTTTATCTTCAAATGCGAGGTTCCTCTATGGGATCCAATGTAGCCCCGGTGTATGCAAATTTATTCGTGGAGAGATTCGAGGAGGACTGGGTGTACAGAAACGACCTTTTTCAAAAGTATGCATGTGTTTGGCGTCGCTACATTGACGACATCTTCCTTATTTGGTCAGGGCCTAGGTCCTCCTTTAATCTTTTCTACGACGAGCTACAGGGAGCCTCTAACGCACTTAAAGAGGAACTCCAGTGAAAATAATTTAATAAAAAAAAGTGCTTCATTTTTACAATAATTATGTATAAATGATTTAGTCAGTATTTGCTCATTGTAAAATCTTTCCTCTCCCAGATTCACATTCTGACATGTATTACATGGTGACATTGTTACTGTGGGCAAGTTATGTAGCTGTTTCTAGCTGCTCTGGCTGTTACAGACAGCTTTAAACAGCCATTTCCTGTCTGTGAACATTGTTACATTGTGGCAGTTTGCCCAGAGTACCGCGGTATTCAGAGCCTCTTGTGGGAGGGGTTTCAGCACAAAATTAGTCACACAGCGCCCCCTGATGGTCTGTTTGTGAAAATCATTCAATTTCTCATGTAAAAGGGGGTATCAGCTACTGATTGGGATAAAGTTCAATTCTTGGTTGGAGTTTCTCTTTAAGTTTACATCCAATATCGAGACCTCAAAAATTGCATTTCTAGATGTCAGTGTATGTAAAAAAGGCCGTTTGTTATCGTTCGATCTCTTTTCCAAGCCAACGGATCGCAACACCCTTTTGGACTTCAATAGCTTCCATCCCAGGAGTCTACGGGAGTCTCTCCCTAAATCACAACTCATGCGAGTACGTCACATAGTTAGTGAGGACTAGTGTTGGGCGAACAGTGTTCGCCACTGTTCGGGTTCTGCAGAACATCACCCTGTTCGGGTGATGTTCGAGTTCGGCCGAACACCTGACGGTGCTCGGCCAAACCGTTCGGCCACATGGCCGAACTAAGAGCGCATGACCGAACGTTCCCCGAACGTTCGGCTAGCGCTGTGATTGGCCGAACGGGTCACGTGGTTCGGACCCGAACGCGCTCTGATTGGCCGAACGGTCACGTGGTTCGGGTAAATAAATACCCGAACCACGTCATATCTCCGCCATTTGTCTGTGGGTTTAGCTTTGGGTAGGCAGGCAGGGTAGTTCGCGCTCCAGCCACGCTAGCCAGGGTCCCCCCTGTCATTGTGTCACTGCTGGGAACAGTAGTACACCGCTTGCTCAGCCACACTATATAGCATTCTGTTTACTGCCACTCTGTGTACCTCGCTCAGCCACACTATATAGCATTCTGTTTACTGCCACTCTGTGTCTGCTGGGAATAGTAGTACACCGCTTGCTCAGCCACACTATATAGCATTCTGTTTACTGCCACTCTGTGTACCTCGCTCAGCCACACTATATAGCATTCTGTTTACTGCCACTCTGTGTCTGCTGGGAATAGTGGTACACCGCTCGCTCAGCCACACTATATAGCATTCTGTTCACTGTTCTGTGTCTGTTTGGAATAGTGGTACACCGCTCGCTCAGCCACACTATATAGCATTCTGTTTACTGTTCTGTGTCTGCTGGGAATAGTGGTACACCGCTCGCTCAGCCACACTATATAGCATTCTGTTTACTGTTCTGTGTCTGCTGGGAATAGTGGTACACCGCTCGCTCAGCCACACTATATAGCATTCTGTTTACTGTTCTGTGTCTGCTGGGAACAGTAGTACACCGCTCGCTCAGCCAGAGTATATAGCATTGTGTTTACTGCCACTCTGTGTACACCGCTCAGCCAGACTATATACCATTGTTTACTGACACTCTGTGTACACCGCTCAGCCAGACTATATACCATTGTTTACTGACACTCTGTGTACACCGCTCAGCCAGACTATATACCATTGTTTACTGCCACTCTGATTCTGCTGGGAACAGTAGTACACCGCTCGCTCAGCCAGACTATATAGCATTGTGTTTACTGCCACTCTGTGTACACCGCTCAGCCAGACTATATACCATTGTTTACTGACACTCTGTGTACACCGCTCAGCCAGACTATATACCATTGTTTACTGAAACTCTGTGTACACCGCTCAGCCAGACTATATACCATTGTTTACTGCCACTCTGATTCTGCTGGGAACAGTAGTACACCGCTCGCTCAGCCAGACTATATACCATTGATTACTGACACTATATAGCAGACTATATAGCATTGTGTGTACACCGCTCAGCCAGACTATATACCATTGTTTACTGACACTCTGTGTACACCGCTCAGCCAGACTATATACCATTGTTTACTGCCACTCTGATTCTGCTGGGAACAGTAGTACACCGCTCGCTCAGCCAGACTATATACCATTGTTTACTGACACTCTGTGTACACCGCTCAGCCAGACTATATACCATTGTTTACTGCCACTCTGATTCTGCTGGGAACAGTAGTACACCGCTCGCTCAGCCAGACTATATACCATTGTTTACTGCCACTCTGATTCTGCTGGGAACAGTAGTACACCGCTCGCTCAGCCAGACTATATACCATTGTTTACTGACACTCTGTGTACACCGCTCAGCCAGACTATATACCATTGTTTACTGCCACTCTGATTCTGCTGGGAACAGTAGTACACCGCTCGCTCAGCCAGACTATATAGCATTGTGTTTACTGCCACTCTGTGTACACCGCTCAGCCACACTATATAGCATTGCGTACTCTGCCAGTCAGTGTGTATATTGCTGGGATCAGTAATACTCCACTCACCGTCAACCACTATATGAGCTCAACATGAGTTCCCCAGAGACCTCCGCTGTGAGCAGCACTCCCAACAACAGCAACAGCCAACGCCCCACGCAAGCTATAACATCCACCCCAGCAGCCAGTGGTCAGCAGCAGCCCTCCCCGGAGGAGAACGTTGTGTCCATCAGTCCGTCGCCAGAGCGATTAATGAGGGCTGCCATTGAGGAGATGATGGGGCCTGATGTGGAGGAGGAGGTCTGGCTCAGGCCAGCATCCCAAGTTAATGTTGAGGACGATGAGGGGTCTGTGTCTGGGGATGTTGGGGTGGCAGAGGTGGTGGGTGGGTCAGACTCAGGAGAAGAGTTGTATGATGAGGATGATGATCGGGACCATCTGTATGTGCCTCAGAGTCCGACCCCGGAAAACATGTTGTATCGTGTGTTTAGGTACTAAAATCTGCGTTCCCTCCCAGTAGTGTTGGGCGAACAGTGTTTGCCACTGTTTGGGTTCTGCAGAACATCACCCTGTTCGGGGTGACTATATAGCAGACTATATAGCATTGTGTTTAATGCCACTCTGTGTACACGGCTCAGCCACACTATATAGCATTGTGTTTACTTCCACTCTGTGTCTGCTGGGAACAGTAGTACACCGCTCACCCGCCACTGTATAGCATTGTGCTCTGTGTCACTGCTGACAATAGTGGTACACCGCTCACCCACCACTGTATAGCATTTCTGTACTGCCACTGTACTGCTGCCAGTCAGCGTGTACTTTAAGGATAAGTGAAATGAGGAAGAAATCCGGTGAAAGAGGGAGGGGCAAGGGAAGAGGTGTTTCCCCTCGTGCGTGACGGTTCACGTACAGGCCACAGGGGAGCACCCAAGAAAACCCACTCAATACTGCCCATGTTGTCCAGGACAACAACCCTCACAGATCCAAAAGAACAGGACCAGATAATTACTTGGATGACCTCTCAAGCGTCCAGCAGTGGGTTAAGCAGCACCAGCACATCACGCACGAGGTCCGAGTCCTCAGCCAGTTAAAGTCTGGGCTTTCTTTGAAGACTGCACTGAGGATGTTACCATGGCGATTTGCAAGGTGTGCAAGACCCGCCTGAGCAGGGGGAAAAGTATTAACAACCTCTCCACCACCAGCATGAGCCGCCACATTCTATCCAAACATCCCACTCTGTGGGCAAACGCGGCAGGACAGGGTACCACCAGCAACACTGCCTCCCTTGGGTTCACCAGACTCACCACCAGACCCGCCTCAGCAGCAGCAGTAGCCCAGCCATTGCGTGGTTCACAACATTCACAAACATCAGACGATGCTGACACTGTCACTTTCCGGACTAGTGCTCTTGAGGTCTCCCAGTGTTCATCAAACACAACAACCAACAGCCCTTCGGTGTGCAGCGCTACGGTTGAGTTGTCTGTCTCTGAGATGTTTGAGCACAAGAGGAAATTGCCAGCAAATGACCCCCGGGCCGTGGCAGTAACAGCCAGCCAGCATAGCCAAGCTTCTGGCCTGCGAAATGCTGCCATATCGAGTGGTGGAGACAAACAGCTTCAAGGGCATGATGTCAGTGGCCATCCCACGTTACGTGGTTCCCAGCCGCTACCACTTTGCGCGCTCTGCAGTGCCTGAGTTGCATGAGCACGTGGTCAGCTAAATAACCCGAAGCTTGAAGAATGCCGTTGCCTGCAAGGTTCACCTCACCACTGACACCTGGACGAGTGCGTTCGGCCAGGGTCGATACATCTCCCTTACCGCGCACTGGGTGAACCTTGTGGAGCCTGGCAGCGATTCCTCACCTGCTACGGCGCGGGTGTTGCCCACGCCGCAAACAGCTGGATAACAACAGCAGCACCTACCTCTCTGACTCCTTCTCCTCCAACGCATCTCAAAGCTGTACCTCATCCGGAAATGCTAACCCAGCACCAGCAGCAGTAGGATCGTGGAAGCAGTGCAGCACAGCTGTTGGCATGCGTCAGCAAGCGTTGCTGAAGCTGATCTGCCTTGGGGATAAGCAGCACACAGGGGAGGAAATTTGGAGGGGAATAAAGGAACAGACGGATTTGTGGCTGGCACCGCTGGACCTGAAACCGGGCATGAAGCTAGACACCTGGCACGAACTGGCAATGTACGCAATAGAGGTGCTGGCTTGCCCGGCAGCCAGCGTTATGTCGGAACGCTGTTTCAGTGCTGCCGGAGGCATCATCACAGATCGGCGTATCCGCCTCTCCACAGAAAATGCAGACCGTCTGACTCAAATTAAAATGAATCAATCCTGGATTGGAAACGACTACGCAACACTCCTGGACCCCAACCAAGTAACATGACCGATGAACATCTGGGATGGTTTAGCGTTTCCGGTCCCTGTTTATTGAACCTCTCATCTGTATTACATTTATGACTGCATGGCGGCAAAAAGCATTGCTGCTATATCCGCACGCTTTTTGTCCTCATGCAAGGCCTGGGTTGTTGTGTCTCACAAAGCGTGGCCTTCTCCTCCTGCGCCTCCTCCTGTTCCATCACGTGTGCTGCTGCTGCTGCTGCTGCTGCTGGGTTACCGTTGCCGGTCCCTGTTTATGGAACCTCTTATCTTTATTACATTTATGACTACATGGCGGTACAAAGCATGCTATCCGCACGCTTTTTGTCCTCATGCAAGGCTTGGGTTGTTGTGTCTCACAAAGCGTGGCCTTCTCCTCCTGCGCCTCCTCCTGTTCCATCACGTGTGCTGCTGCTGCTGCTGCTGCTGCTGGGTTACCGTTGCCGGTCCCTGTTTATGGAACCTCTTATCTTTATTACATTTATGACTACATGGCGGTACAAAGCATGCTATCCGCACGCTTTTTGTCCTCATGCAAGGCCTGGGTTGTTGTGTCTCACAAAGCGTGGCCTTCTCCTCCTGCGCCACCCTCCTCCTGTTCCATCACGTGTGCTGCTGCTGGGTTAGCATTACCGGTCCCTTTTCCTGGAACCTCTTATATGTATTACATTTATGACTGCATGCCGACAAAAAGCATGTTACCTGTGCAAAGAAAACAGACATTTCCCGCATTTAAAAGACAGTTTTCCCTTTGAAACTTTAAAATCGATTTTCTCAAAAACTATAAGCTCTTTTTGCTAAATTTTTTTTCCTCTTGTACCCACTCCCAAGGTGCACATACCCTGTAAATTTGGGGTATGTAGCATGTAAGGAGGCTTTACAAACCACAAAAGTTCGGGTCCCCATTGACTTCCATTATGTTCGGAGTTCGGGTCGAACACCCGAACATCGCGGCCATGTTCGGCCTGTTCGGCCCGAACCCGAACATCTAGATGTTCGCCCAACACTAGTGAGGACCAACAAATTGAAACACGTATGTCTGGAATGGCGACAAGATTTCTCGATCGCCATTATCCTAAGAAATTAGTAGAACGTATAAAAAGCGACGTTATGAAACGGGATAGAGTAGACTTACTGAAAACCAGAAAAAATCGGGGCAATGGAAAGGACGATCGAATGATTTTGGCAACATCGTTTAATACTATGTCATCGGAAATAGCAAAGGTGGTAAAGAGACATTGGCCAATTTTACGCTCTATGAGTGCAGATATACCATCTTTTAGACAGGTCCCCATGGTGGCTTACAAGAAAGCACGTTCCATCCGAGATCATTTAATAAAAGCAGACGATGGATCCACTAGAGTTAGTACTCAAAGACAGTTAGCTCCCTTACGGAAAGGAACTTTTCCTTGTTTACACTGTTCGTGTTGTCAGTTAGTTTTGAAAGGGAGGAGCATCAATCACCCTATGAAGGGATTCCCGATAAAATGTTCCCATTATGCCACATGCGATACTGACTTTGTGGTGTATGGCATCAAGTGCCCTTGTGGCAAAATGTATATCGGGGAGACCACTAGGGCAGTAAAGGAGCGAATTATTGAGCACAAGTCCAAAATCAATATAGCTATTAGACGGGGCTTGGATCTTTCCAAAATTGACTCCCCAGTAGCCCAGCACTTTGTGGAAATGGGCCACTCAGCAAATCAGCTGAGATTCTGTATATTAGACATAGTTCCCCCCCCCCCCCCCCCCCTAGACGAGGAGGTGATAGAGAATCAATTTTGCTCCATAAGGAGGCTTGGTGGATAAAATCTTTGCAAACATTGTACCCTGCTGGTTTAAATATTAATTATAGACCCCAGTGAGTGATTTTGAAAACACCTGTCTCCTCCTATTTTTACTATATGTCTTCTTATTTATGTCTATGTTTTTCCCTTTCTTCTTTAGAGATCTGAATTATCAATGTGGAACTACACTTGTACAAATCGTTTGGCTTGATATGTGGTAAACTATTTTCTTTTTGTGCCTCAGCATATAGTGCCTATTAATTTCCATTATGGGGTAATATAAAGCAGAGTAGGATTATATAATATAAATGGGCTCAAGAGCGCCCTACTGTGGCGCTATGTTTCTGTCCCTTTTTTTCCTCTCTTTCCCTTATTTTTTCAAAAATCCCCATAGTATGTCCAATTCGGGAATTTGAATTATTGAACATATTTTCCTGTTATTAATATACGCCCCCGTGTTGTATGTATACCAATTTGATTGGCACCATGCGCTCCAACGTAGGCCGTTGTTTACTTCCTCCTCCCTTTGACAGATCCCCATGGTAAATAAAGCGGATTGCTATTTCCGCACTGTGGAGGAAAGAGGTATGGCGATCATTGTGACCGCCTACTCTCCTCTATTCCGTGCAGTCACTTCTCCCCATTAGCGCACTGTTGCGCCCACGTCACTTCCGTACATGGGACGGTGCGTTCCAGCGTGGTTACGCTGACACGCACGGCAAGAACTCAGAGGATTGTCTGATTGGCCAATGGCCTGCGCAGGCGTATGGGGCTTTGCAGGACGCCGAGTAAGGATATTTAAACAGCGGCAAACGCCATTGTGGATAGGGCTTCCGCTCTAGCAGCGTCCTTTCCGTGTTACGCCTTGGAAGAGTAAGTATGTTCCTCATTTTTTGTTTTTTTGTATTTAACCTGCGGAGGAAATATTTCTTAGTTATAGTACCATATGGGGGATCTCTTTATTTTGAACATTATGATACACATAGATGGAGTGGTATGTGTTTTTGCTCTGGCTCAATTGGGCACATGCTGTTGTACATTTAGAATTTTTTTTTGGGCACTATATGTTGGGGTACTTTTGCCTTGCATCCAGTGTATACACACATATATATATATATTTTATGTATTTTCACAGATTCCCTTGTGCATCTGGTAGGCCTGGATGCCTGTGCCATTTTATGTACTTTTCTGGCCTTTGTGCTGATTGACTGTGCCACACAGGTTTGTGCTCGTGTAATCTATATTGTATTCAAAATGATGTGTTTGAAACGATATGTATCTTTACTAAACTGTATTTTTACTAAACTGTATCATTGGTTATTTGATATTTCAATATTTCGGTGTCTTTCCCTCTTTCACTCAAATCTTTTACGGCTCCAGTGATCTTTGGGCATATGCAGTGATACATAGACTGATATTTACTAGTCTATGATGCAGGCCCGTTTTGGTTGTTGGTCTATACCTTTACGGAGAACTATGGTCTCTCTCTGGTCTCCTTTTGATTGTTTGGTGAAAGTTTTTTCTTGCAATCACTCTAAGGTTAGGTGTCTACATCTTAATTCCCTCTTTATTGGTATGTTGGTTCATAATAATGTCTTGAACCAGGTGTAACACATACCAGAAACCACAATGGTGGGGCTTCTTCTTCTTGTCTTTGCTCCCCTTGAGCTTATTGCTTGAAATTCTGATTTTAATGTTTTCTTTTATTGCTTGTTTCCTAGAAATTTGTATTGCGGCCTGATGAAGGGCACACATACGATATAAAGAGCCCGAAACGAACATGTGTCGTTGCCTGTAAAATACAATATCTATTTAAAGTTGCATCAAGCCAGAATATAATACCTACCAATCAGCTTCAATTATTCATGTCTTTTGATATATAATTGATTACATGAAGATCAATCATGTGGAATTGAAGAAGTCTTATTAACGAATTTTTGATATTTTGTACCAATAAAGTTTTCCTATAAGATTTTGCCAAAATTGCACTGTTTCTCCTCGTTTTTTAAACTCAAGTCCTTTTCCATAAAACTATTGAAGTCTTGTGGGTAAGGTGGATTGCCCTTAAAAGGACTCTGTGTTTTTTGATCCTTCACTTTAAAAAGGATGATACCCAATCATACGTATTTATTTACGCAATGCAATGGACAGGCACAAGTGTAAAAGTGGCCTTAAAAAGTGTTCTCCGTGGTGCCGATTAGATATGGTCAATGACATTATACTAATGCAAGCTTGCGTATAAATTTAATGAAAATTGTATGCTGTTGAGAAATGGGCCAATGAAAATCATTAGCAAATTAATTTGATTGTCTAAATTCCAAACATTCTTGCCATCTAATTGACCATCTCTAGTACTGATGTTCTGCAATGGGAAATGTATTTTTGAATTGTGTGACCCCTAACTCCTGATCGATATCACAGCAAACAGGTGGCCTCCAACCCTGCATAAGTTTCCATGACCATCAGCAAAATTCTGCAACTGCAGAAAGTGCACAAAAAGTTGAGTATTCCAGTAAAGCATCATCATCATCCATTCACAATGACACTTCTGGTGCCCAGGAGGAGATGTTGGCATTAGTGTGTGCATACATGTAAAAAGGCACCTGGAAGAAGGGTGCAGGGGATTGCCACTTGCAAAATATCGCTAAGTTTAGCTATAATCTACTAGTGGAGTTTGACAGTCAAATATTGGTAATATTTAACTACATTTTACTATGGCTAAACCTAACCCTAATCTCACACAGAGCCCTCCCCTGGTGGTGCCTAACCCTAAGACACTAAATCCTTAGACCTAATCCTAACCCCCTCCCCTCAAATGGTGCCTAACCCTTAATACCCCTCTTAAATCTAATTTCCCCCTTACGCAAAGCTGCGATATGTGGCTATGAAGGTAAAGCTCAGCGCACGATTAGGGGTGAGAGGGTGGAATACTCAGAGGTGTATCTGGGTAATATGGCGCCTATGGAAAACGATTAAATTAAATCCTACACTCAATAAATTACAGCTTTTGCCTCTGATATTTAACATGAAAAATAGGAAAAGGTTTACACTGACATTATTTGTACATTGTCATTTTAGAACACTTGGTTTGATAGTGTTCTTTTAACTTTGGTTAGTGGACAGTGGTGAATGATCAATCACTTATTATTACTTTAAGCCAGATGTGATCTGATGTTTCCTGGACTGTTTTCCGCCTAGCTGCTGCCTCACAGTCAATGTGCCATGCGCACACTGTATCAACTGACCGGATGCTGCCTGTAGCTACATCCACGCACTGTTTCCTCCTCTCTCCCCTCCCACCTCCATCATGTATGCTGCCAATCAGGAGGCTGATCGGGGATACAAGACAGCAAGCATCGCTGATGTTGCTATGGTGACCATAGACAGTGCGGGGACCTCCGTCCCCGCAGTGTCTCTGGTCGCCATAGCAACATCGGCGCACTCGCTGCCCCATATCCCCAATCCCCCTCCTGAGTCCTGATTGGCCACGTCATTGATGGAGGTGGGAGGAGAGACTGAGGGAGGAAACTGTGCATGGCAGTGGATGTAGATGCAGATGCTAGGCATTTAGATGACACACAAGGGGCGCTGCACGACAAGCTGCCTGTCCCAGTGAGTGTCAAACAGTCCCTCGGTCTCTCTTCTCCTTCTGCGGGCGCCGGGTGGGCGGCATAGACAATAGCACCGGTGGTGAGTCAGCTACTACACAAAGGGGGTGATTAATTGCTTTCTTGAGATGCGCTCCCCCCCCCCCCCATGAGAGTGACAAAGGGCGTCTATGGCAGGTGCTCTTTGTGCACCCCTATAGATACGCCTCTGGGAATACTGTTGGACAGGCTTGGGGGAAAAAATTGTCTTGCGGATAACTAAATTGCGGCTCTGCGTCTGCTATGCATTGCCACAATTTAGTTTATGTGTTGTCATCTACCTGCCCATGCATGGTGTACATGTGCATAGCTAGTTATTTTATTGTTCATAATTACACTAGATAAAAACAGCAACGCTCTGCTTTTAAATCAAACACATTTCATTAAGTTCAATATGTCTACCATTGTTCTGTGGGTGTGCAGCAGTACACAATATAAAACTGTTCAAAATGAAGACCATATACTGCTCAACACTTAGTAAGTAGTCAACAGAGTTCAACAGCACTAATTCAATGTCCATAATATTCAATATTGTTCATTCATTATTGACATGTATGATGAAGAGCTAAACATGTATGTACTGTCCTAATCCTTAAAAACAAATGGAAAAGGAAGAAAATGTCATAGGATTTGCTAATAGAAAACAAAAACAATCATTGGAAGCCTGTCCTCATGACAATTGTTGGGGGAAAGGATTGCTTCTTAAAGAGACACTCAAGCGAAAAAAAAAATTATGATATAATGATTTGTATGTGTAGTACAGCTAAGAAATAGAACATTTGGAGCAGAGACATAAGTCTAATATTGTTTCCAGTACAGGAATAGTTAAGAAACTCTAGTTGCTATCTATGCTCTAAAAGAGCCATTGAGCTCCACGACTTTCAAAGTCTTCTGAAGCTTGTTATCTCAACAGGTCAATAGTTCACTGGGCTGATTTGTAAAATCATTTAGAATGCTGTGTAGTGTGTAAACTGCAAATATTAGAGAATGACGCAATGTTATAAATAATACTATATAACTAAAAATAAAAATATGAGAATATTTTCTTTGCTACTAATGTTCTAGTAATTATCCGTACTATACAAACAATTCATTATATCATGTATATTGTTTCGCTTCAGTGTCTCTTTAAATGTTAGTATGGTCATATTTGTCAGTTAACTATTCTGATTCAGTATTTTTACAATCCCAATCCTACTTAGAACTAGCTTGTGATCTTTTTTTCTTTTATTTTGCTGTAAAGGTTACCAGTCCAGGGTTTTTCTCTGCAGTCAGAGAAAAACTACTTCTAATTAGTTATCACTGTGTGGCTGTGTAAACCATTTCAGGGAAGTACAGTGAACAGCTAAAATCTCAGTAGTTTAAGATTTCTGTGTATGGGAGCTATGTAAGCACTGAAAAAAGTAATTAACCTGAAATAAACTTTAAACCTAGACTAGCTGAATATAGGTACAGATTGTTCTTGCAATTGTTGTGTGTGGGGTGGGGGGAAAATAACAATACTGGACCGTAGGAAAGTCCTATTTAGAATTAAGCAAGGCTTGGTGTACAGAGGCGCCAGAGTGGAATAAAAACGTTTAAAAACCGTCTAAAAGAGGGGGATGTTCAGGTGGACTTACCTCCCTCAAAAATATAGAACTCAATTGAGTCACAATATATCAATACAAACATTTTATTCAACTCCACTTAGTGCAACGCGTTTCGCAGGTGTGGTCCTGCTTCATCAGGCAAACAGGAGTATAGCTCAATGGGTCTAAATGCAGAAGTGAGCGCCTCTGTGACAGGGTAAAAGTGAAAAGTGAGGACACGTGCAAACAGTAGCAAAGTGGAGGTTTTGGAGTGGCCTAGTCAAAGTCTGGGCGGTTAAGGTTATGCATCAGGAAGGGGGTTTGCGGCAGGGCATGGTTAAGGTTAGGCAGACATCAGAAAGGGAGGTTTTAAGAATTTAGATTAGGCATGGTTAGGGTTAGGTATTGGAGGGGCGTGGGTTCTGTGTGAAAGTAGGGTTAGGTTTAGCTGTAGTAAAATATCGGTAACATTTACTGATATTTTACCACTGTAAGATTTCGTAAAAGGTTTCTGATATTCTACTTTAAACTATTTCCCTGCACCCAAATTTCCTGGTACCTTTATTTCACATACGCATCCTTATGGCCTTCAGGTAAGATCTTCCTTTTCATTGTATATTCAAATTTGAGTGCCACTAATTTGCTATTATGCGCCTAGTTACAGGACTGATTCTTTTTGCATCTTCCGAAAGTAATAGAACATCATAGTGAGGGAACTCTAATCTTAGCAGGTGACACAAATGCATTCTTAGATCCAACCATGGACAGAACCTGTTGTCACTTCTTGCCTCTTGTCAGCTACACACCCTGAGCAGCATGGACTACAAAACCTAGAACATTATTTACATTACTGGACTTGTTCCTGGATGGAAGTAAATTCAGGGGTAAAAAGTCAATCTTTTTACTGTAATCCACATAAGAATTTTTGCTGCATGGATCATATTTTGATATACAGCTTATTGCCTCCAAATGTTGCAACAGCCAAAATCCTACCTGTATCACGGTCTGACCATGTCCTTTGTCATAGGAAGTGAAGAATAACATTCAGACCCATTTTCAGGTTTAGATTTCCTGAAATCAGGAACAGAAAACAGTGTCATCCCTAGTAACAATGTGGGAAGCTCTGAATGTCACTATGAGAGGTCAGTGTATTAGTTGGTCATCACAGGCTAAAAAAAAACAATGCATGGCTATGATTACAGATTTCACTAAAAAGTTAGAGGACGCAGATTTTAGCTAGAAAAGGAATCCCTCTAGAGCCAAGAAAAATTCCAGAGACTGTATCAGGGCTGAATTCTTTACTTATGGATGGGGAGGAGAGGAGGTTTAGATGGACTAAAAATCATTACTGCTGCTGGGCCGACAAACCACATTCTTTATTAGCCAACAAGCTTAAAATTAGGCCATTGAATACACTGTTACAATCTGTTAATAATAATAATCTGAACATTTGTATAGCGCTTTTCTCCTATTGGACTTAAAGCACTCAAGAGCTGCAGCCACTAAGTGGGTGCTCAAGGGTCCACCCTGCAGTGTTAGGGAGTCTTACCCAAGGCCTTATTACTGAATAGGTACTGACCCTAGCCAGGATTCGAACCCTGGCCGCCCATATCAAAGGCAGAGCCCTTATCTAGTACATTATCCAACCACTAAGACAGGCAAAGATCCTCCAACCTCGAATCCAATATGTATTACGTCTACTTTTAGGGAATACTTGCAACCTTTTACACAAATTCTGCACCTTTCCAGACTAATAAAGCTGAGATATTTCTAAATTTGGTTGGAATTCCTCAAATTCCCCAAGAGCATAGGGAGTTTCTCAATGGGGATATAACTATAGAAGAAGTGTTGATCACTGAAACCTGCAAAGCATTTAAAATACTCATGCACCCCATCTAGTAAGCTTTTTTTAATGCACTAAAATATGGGCAAAGACCCAACCCCACTTCCAAGCTACCCTAGTGATGCTACCTAAAACAGATGGAAAGCTCTTAATTCCTACCAGTTTCAGGCCAATTTCACTCTTAAATTTACATATTAAGCTCTTAAAGGATACCCGAGGTGCCATGTGACATGATGAGATAGACATGTGTATGTACAGTGCATAGCACACAAATAATTATGCAGTGTTCCTTTTTTCTTTCTCTGTCTGAAACAGTTAAATATCAGGCATGTAAGTGGCTAACTCAGTCCTGACTCAGGCAGGAAGTGACTACAGTGTGACCCTCACTGATAAGAAATTCCAACTACAAAACACTTTCCTAGCAGAAAACGGCTTCTGGGAGCAGGAAAGAGATAAAATGGGTCAACAGTTCATAGATTTTAGCTCTGGCACACTTATTTATTTATTATTTATTTATTATTGTATTTATAAAGCGCCAACATATTACGCAGCGCTGGACATTAATTTAGGTTACAGACAATATTTAGGGGTTACATACAGCAATATGACAATACAGGAATACAAGAAAGACCAGATCATGCAGCATAGTATGAGTACAAGGTAATGCTTAGTCAGTCTTAGCATGGAGATTAGGCAAGTTAGGTTTACTCAAATGCATAGCATGGGTTTACAGTAATGGAGGTGCATGATCAGGTAGGACACAAAAGGAGGAGGACCCTGCCCAAAGGCTTACAATCTAGAGGGAGAGGTAGGGACACGAGAGGTAGGGGACAAGAGTTCAGCTGTGGGTTTAGAGCAATTGTGAGGGGTGGTAGGCCAGAATGAAAAGGTGAGTTTTGAGGGCCTTCTTGAAGGTGTTGAAGGAGGGGGCTGCCCTAATGGGTGGAGGTAGGGAGTTCCATAGTGTTGGAGTGGCTCTTGAGAAGTCCTGGAGGCGTGCATGGGACTGGGTGATGCGGGGGACGGTCAAGCGAAGTTCATTGGAGGAGCGGAGTGAGCGGCTTGGTGTGTATCTCTGAGTAAGATCAGAAATGTAGGTTGGACAGGTTTTGTGGATGGATTTGTAGGTCAGACACAATATCTTGAATCTGATTCTGGACTGGATAGGAAGCCAGTGGAGGGATTCACGGAGGGGAGCCGCCCTGGTGGAGCGATGGGAGGAGTGGATAATTCTGGCTGCTGCATTCATGATGGACTGCAGTGGGGCAATTTGGGTCATAGGTAGACCAGACAGAAGGGCATTGCAGTAGTCGAGGTGAGAAATTATGAGGGCATGGATGAGGAGTTTGGTGGTGGCAGAGGTCAGGAAAGGGCGAATCTTACAGATGTTACGAAGGTGGAAGTTGCAGGACTTTGTGAGGTTTTGAATGTGGGGAGTGAAGGAGAGTGCGGAGTCCAGGGTGACACCCAGACAGCGGGCTTGAGAGGTAGGGCGAATGGTAGCATGGTTAACAGTCACCTGCACATCTGGGAGGTCCAGGGATGACCGGGGTGGGATGAATTGAGCAAACACAATAAAACTGTTAAAACTTCAAAAGTAGATTTAAACATAAAATAAAACTGTAGAATATCTTAAAAAGTCATTTTTAGGTAAAGGAAGATAGATACAATTGTTTATTTCATTAGTTTAATTTCACTTCGGGTGTCCTTTAAGCAAGATGTTGGCTACAAAGCTTAACTCCTTTTACTTCAATTAATAGGTAAAAATCAAGTTCAATTTGTGCCAGGCCTGCAAGCATTTGACACTGTATACAGTGCTGTATATGTGTTTGACACCCTAAAAAAGCTTGCCTTAAACTTGATATATAGAGTTCCTTCATCTGCTCTTACGCAGCTGGGGGTTTGGGGATACCTTTGGAGCTTGGATTTCTGCATTATAATAATTTCCAAAAGCTCAAGTTCTATTCTCCAGGTACTTTTCCAAGACCTTCCCAATATCTAGGAGGACACATCAGGGGTATCATCTTTCTTCTATTCTGTTTATTTTGTCACTAGAGCTTTTGTCTAAATAAAAAAAAACCTGGTTTCAAAAATTAAAGAAGTGGAATTAGCAAGGTTCTCCCTTAAAGTGAATCTTTTTGCAGACAATCTATTGTTATTCATTACGCATCCCCATATTTCAATACCTGCTCTGTTTCGCTTGCTGAATAAATTCTCTAAAATATCTGGGTTCAAAATAGATACAAAGAAATCTGTTTCACTAAATGTGGCATTAATCCAAGGACTGGAATCTTTTGCACTGTAATAATTGCTCTACTTTTACCCATTCATTTAAAGTCTACTTGGGAATCAAACTGGCTTCCTTATATCAGGCTGTATTGAACAATAATTTTTACCCATTACAAAATAAGATGCCCCTTCTCCCAAAAATCCTCTATTTGTTTAGTCTACTACCATGTAGGGTGCCATCCTCCTTTATCCATATGCTTCAATCTAAGTTTTATATTGTATCTGGGTAAATTCCAAGCTCAGGGTGACAAGCACAACTGTGCATGCCTCTAGGTGATTGGGAGGTCAAGGGGACCCTGATTTATTAGCCATTTATAGGGCCACTAAAATAGCTTATTTGACCACTTTATTCAAAGGCACAGATATGCCACTTTGGCCCCACAGTATTTAAATGGGCTGCCCTGGCTGTCAGTGAGCAAAAACAGCCACAAACATGAAACCCTTTGTTACAGCATTATCTAAGGTTGTGGTAAGAGGAACTATAGTGACAATTTAATAATTAATACAATTGCTTAATTTTTTTTACAATATTTACTTATAGGTTATTTAGTCAGTGTTTGCCCATTGTAAAATATTTCCTATTCCTGATTTAAAGAGGAACTCCAGTGAAAATAATGTAGTAAAAAAAGTGCTTCATTTTTTACCATAATTATGTATAAATGATTTAGTCAGTGTTTGCTCATTGTAAAATCTTTCCTCTCCCAGATTCACATTCTGACATTTATTACATGGTGACATTGTTACTGTGGGCAGGTTATTTAGCTGTTTCTAGCTGCTCTGTCTGTTACAGATAGCTAATAACAGCTATTTCCTGTCTCTGAACATTGTTACATTGTGGCAGTTTGCCAGCAGTACCGCGGTATTCAGAGCCTCTTGTGGGAGGGGTTTCAGCACAAAATCAGTCACACAGCGCCCCCTGATGGTCTGTTTGTGAAAATCATTGTCTTTCTCATGTAAAATGGGGTATCAGCTACTGATTGGGAAAAAGTTCAATTCTTGGTTGGAGTTTCTCTTTAAATTCTGAAATTTATCACTGGTGGTGACATCTTTAGTACTGCCAGGTGATCTGTATGGAATGGTCGTAACTGACAGTGCTATGCACAGAGGGAGATATTGCTTGCTTGGCAGTTGAAAAAAGCAGTTATTTCCCACACTGCAATGACAGACAGCAAACTGTCAGGACCATGGTCATGACCTCACACCATGAGCCGTGAGAGGGGTTTCACCACAATATCAGCCAAACAGACCCCCCCCTAATGATTCAGTTGAGAAAAGTAAAAAGATTTCTCATGGGAAGGGGAGCATCAGCTACTGATTAGAATGGCTTTCAACCCTTGATCAAAGTTCCTCTTTAACCAAACAAAACAATTGACCTCACCTTCTTTATCTTTACTACCTACATCCGCTTTGGAAAACCTGGGAGCTTTTGTATGGTGGGGCAGAAATTGCATTTATCTAATTTACCATTTACTAATTCACTCTGGTGTAAAAACATGAGAGCGGCTCCAGTAAAGCCACAGGATACCCCTTTAAATAATGTATTTAAAGAGCTCTGACTTGGGCTATATGTTATACGCTTTGTCATATTGAGAAAGAGAAGAACCGAGAGCCCAATATGGTGTAGTATGTACAGGCAAAAGGATAAATGGAACGAGTATAAATTAGATACTCACAAACCAGGGTTACCTCCAGGCAACCACTGTATAAGCAGGTGAGGAGTTTAGCCTGTCCTCACTCAGGATTAAGAAGTCGCTCTCTGTAGACTTGAAGACAAGAAGGGGTATCCCCCTCCACCAAGGGTGGATATAAGACGTGTTATATTTGAGAACAGAGGCGCCAAAAGAATAAAAACAGTATTTAAACATTTTAAAAATTGCTTAGGAGTAGTGTTGGGCGAACAGTGTTCGCCACTGTTCGGGTTCTGCAGAACATCACCCTGTTCGGGTGATGTTCGAGTTCAGCCAAACACCTGATGGTGTTCGGCCAAACTGTTCGGCCATATGGCCGAACTAAGAGCGCATGGCCGAACGTTGGCCGAACGGGTCACGTGTAGTGTTGGGCGAACATCTAGATGTTCGGGTTCGGGCCGAACATGGCCGCGATGTTCGGGTGTTCGAGCCGAACTCCGAACATAATGGAAGTCAATGGGGACCCGAACTTTCGTGCTTTGTAAAGCCTCCTTATATGCTACATACCCCAAATTTACAGGGTATGTGCACCTTGGGAGTGGGTACAAGAGGAAAAAATATTTAGCAAAAAGAGCTTATAGTTTTTGAGAAAATCTATTTTAAAGTTTCAAAGGGAAAACTGTCTTTTAAATGCGGGAAATGTCTGTTTTCTTTGCACAGGTAACATGCTTTTTGTCGGCATGCAGTCATAAATGTAATACATATAAGAGGTTCCAGGAAAAGGGACCGGTAACGCTAACCAAGCAGCAGCACACGTGATGGAACAGGAGGAGGGTGGCACAGGAGGAGAAGGCCACACTTTGAGACACAACAACCCAGGCCTTGCATGAGGACAAGAAGCGTGCGGATAGCAATTTGCGTTTTGTCGCCATGCAGTCATAAATGTAATACAGATGAGAGGTTCAATAAACAGGGACCGGAAACGCTAACCCATCACAGATGTTCATTGTTCATGTTACTTGGTTGGGGTCCGGGAGTGTTGCGTAGTCGTTTCCAATCCAGGATTGATTCATTTTAATTTGAGTCAGACGGTCTGCATTTTCTGTGGAGAGGCGGATACGCCGATCTGTGACGATGCCTCCGGCAGCACTGAAACAGCGTTCTGACATAACGCTGGCTGCCGGGCAAGCCATCACCTCTATTGCGTACATTGCCAGTTTGTGCCAGGTGTCTAGCTTCGATACCCAATAGTTGAAGGGTGCAGATGGATTGTTCAACACAGCTATGCCATCTGACATGTAGTCCTTGACCATCTTCTCCAGGCGATCGGTGTTGGAGGTGGATCTGCACGCTTGCTGTTCTGTGTGCTGCTGCATGGGTGTCAGAAAATGTTCCCACTCCAAGGACACTGCCGATACCATTCCCTTTTGGGCACTAGCTGCGGCTTGTGTTGTTTGCTGCCCTCCTGGTCGTCCTGGGTTTGCGGAAGTCAGTCTGTCGGCGTACAACTGGCTAGAGGAGGGGGAGGATGTCAATCTCCTCTTTAAAGTCTCCACAAGGGCCTGCTGGTATTCTTCCATTTTGACCTGTCGGACTCTTTCTTCAAGCAGTTTTGGAACATTGTGTTTGTACCGTGGATCCAGAAGGGTATAAACCCAGTAATTGGTGCTGTCCAGAATGCGCACAATGCGTGGGTTGCGTTCAATGCAGTCCTAGGCCGAAGAGGTCATAGCCTAGGGTCACAAAAAACTGTTTATTTGGGCAATTTCAATGGTAGTGATGGTGACGTACATAAATCTCAGCCATGGCCGTTAGCAACGTCTGAATTTCACAAAATGTCTCATGCAGGTAGAAGACATATTGTTAGACTTGGATTCCAAAGATGGGGTCCCTACATCTCTGCAAACCAGAGTTACAGGGGTCCAAAATTGGTAAAATCCCCCATAGGCTTTCATTGGGCCTCCTATTTACAGTTCCAAAATCTCACATCTTTTCAAAGGGCAATTGATCAGCAGTGGCAAATTTTCTAGCATTGTAGGGACCCTTAGGGGGAACATGACTGGTGAGTTTCGGGCCCCTAGGCCGAAGAGGTCATAGCCTAGGGTCACAAAAACCTGTTTATTTGGGCTATTTCAATGGTAGTGATGGTGACGTACATAAATCTCAGCCATGGCCGTTAGCAACGTCTGAATTTCACGAAATGTCTCATGCAGGTAGAAGATATATTGTTAGACTTGGATTCCAAAGATGGGGTCCCTACATCTCTGCAAACCAGAGTTACAGGGCTCCAAAATTGGTAAAATCCCCCATAGGCTTTCATTGGGCCTACTATTTACCGTTCCAAAATCTCACACCATTTCAAAGGGCAATGGCTCAGCAGTGGCAAAACTCACCAGTCATGATCCCCCTAAGGGTCCCTACAATGCTAGAAAATTTGGTACTGCTGAGCCATTGCCCTTTGAAAAGATGTGAGATTTTGGAAAGTGAAATAGGGAGGCAATGAAAGTCTATGGGGGATTTTACCAATTTTGGACCCCTTTAACTCTGGTTTGCAGAGATGTAGGGACCCCATCTTTGGAACGCTGTTTCAGTGCTGCCGGAGGCATCGTCACAGATCGGCGTATCCGCCTCTCCACAGAAAATGCAGACCGTCTGACTCAAATTAAAATAAATCAATCCTGGATTGGAAACGACTACGCAACACTCCCGGACCCCAACCAAGTAACATGAACAATGAACATCTGTGATGGGTTAGCGTTTCCGGTCCCTGTTTATTGAACCTCTCATCTGTATTAAATTTATGACTGCATGGCGACAAAATGCAAATTGCTATCCGCACGCTTCTTGTCCTCATGCAAGGCCTGGGTTGTTGTGTCTCAAAGCGTGGCCTTCTCCTCCTGCGCCACCCTCCTCCTGTTCCATCACGTGTGCTGCTGCTGGGTTAGCGTTACCGGTCCCTTTTCCTGGAACCTCTTATATGTATTACATTTATGACTGCATGCCGACAAAAAGCATGTTACCTATGCAAAGAAAACAGACATTTCCCGCATTTAAAAGACAGTTTTCCCTTTGAAACTTTAAAATCGATTTTCTCAAAAACTATAAGCTCTTTTTGCTAATTTTTTTTTCCTCTTGTACCCACTCCCAAGGTGCACATACCCTGCAAATTTGGGGTATGTTGCATGTAAGGAAGCTTTACAAAGCACGAAAGTTCGGGTCCCCATTGACTTCCATTATGTTCGGAGTTCGGGTCAAACACCCGAACATCACGGCGATGTTCGGCGAACGTTCGCGAACCCGAACATCTAGGTGTTCGCCCAACACTACTTAGGAGGCAGTGGTGGACTTACCTCCCACAAGCAGGCACATCAAACTGTGTATTCAAAAAAGTGAATGTTTATTGGTAAACTCCAAAAGTAGATCGCAACGCGTTTCGCAGGTCAAGCCCGCTTCATCAGGCAAATACAGGAAGGAGCACACAACTGGGGGTAAGAGGCAACACATTTGTACATTTCCGACATACCGCATAAGCATAAACAGTAATGAGCATCTTAGGGTGAATAGATTCACTAAATGTGATTAAATATAATAATGTCAATGGGAAAGGGGGGAAAAAAAGAAAGAAAGAACCGGGAGGAGGGGTTTTTATTTTTGAAGGGGGGACAGGAAAAAGGGGGGGGGGGGGAATAAAAAAGGGGGGTGAAACAAAATAGGTACTCTCTAGCTTGTGAGTAAATCAACCGATATAATGCGTGGGATATTTATCATAATGAACAGTTATAAACACTATTAGTTATATAGATTTACACAAACGCACAGAAGTGCATGTGTATATATGCGTGTGCTAGTGTTCTAGTAGTGAGGGGGAATGGAACTACCTTTGTTCATGTAAATCTATATAACTAATAGTGTTTATAACTGTTCATTATGATAAATATCCCACGTATTATATCGGTCGATTTACTCACAAGCTAGAGAGTACCTATTTTATTCCCCCCTTTTTATGTCCCCCCCTTTCCCCCCCCCCCTTCAAAAATAAAACCCCCTCCTCCCGGTTCTTTCTTTCTTTACCCCCCCCCCCCCCTCTTCCCATTGACATTATTATATTTAATCACATTTAGTGAATCTTTTCACTCTAAGATGCTCATTATTGTTTATGCTTATGCGGTAAGTTTGGAAATGTACAAATGTGTTGCCTCTTACCCCCAGTTGTGTGCTCCTTCCTGTATTTGCCTGTTGAAGCGGGCTTGACCTGCGAAACGCGTTGCGATCTACTTTTGGAGTGTACCAATAAATATTCACTTTTTTGAATACACAGTTTGATGTGCCTGCTTGTGGGAGGTAAGTACACCACTGCCTCCTAAGCAATTTTTAAATACTGTTTTTATTCTTTTGGCGCCTCTGTTCTCAAATATAACACGCTTTGTCATATTGAACTATGTTAGCACTGCACCTTTGTTTTACCTGACAAAGCCGCAATTATTTAGGTGGTGAAACATGTTGGTTTTGAACAATGTATTGTGGGGTGTATGTTAATTGTTAATGGAGGGGTGTTGTCTTTAGGTGTCTGAGGTACTGGGAGGAATGTAGGAAAGTGAATATTGCTCCATTAGCTCCACATACATCCTACACGGTCTAGTGGGGGTGAGATCATATGCACTGAAATATCACTTGTGCAGGAATTAGATTATCTCACCCTTCAGGCTGTATTAGAATTTCATTGAACAGATGCACTGCATGGTTTGTTATGGGTGTGGCTGTCTGCTCTAAAACACAGGTTATTGAGGCCATATTAACACATTTAAGTCATACAAATGCGGGTGTTTTTATGTTACTTTCCCCCTCTTGTTACATGTATGTGGTGGTAGGTTCATGTAGCCCATATCTTTTTAACAATTTTGAATAAAAGTTATATTTTAGGGTGTACGTCACCCATTATAGAGAAAGGGCTCTTTTAAAGGTTTGATTTCTGTCCTAGTGCTTTATTAATTACTATATCTCTGCATATAAGATGGCCCTGTGTATAAGTCGACTCCAATATTAGACCCTTTCATGCAGGAATTTTTTATTCACTCAAGTAGAAGTCTATCCAGCAAAGTTAATGCTTCCCAGGATGGAAGCTGGCATCAGGTACTAACCCTTAAATGGGGTGCATGTACATATCCATTTCCTGTTCCTGCAACAGGTTAGTTAGTTAGTTAGTTAGTTAGTTAAGTTAGTTAGTTAGTTAGTTAGGGGTTAGATGGTGAGCTCCCAAATTACTATTGCAGTTACTACAGACACAGCACAATTTCCAGCATTATCTGTTTTTGGCAGCCTCCATATCACTCTCAGTTCAGGTGTCCTTTAAGAATAATTTAACCATTAATTTAACCCTCCTGGCGGTTTATCAAAATCCGCCAGGGGGCAGCAAAGTCGTTTGTTTTTTTTCATGTAGCAAGACAAAGGTCTCGCTACATGATAGCCGCTGCTCAGCGGCATCCCCCCAGCCCCTCCGATCGCCTCCAGCGATCAGAGATCAGGAGATCCCGTTCAAAGAACGGGATCTCCTGGAGGGCTTCCCCCGTCACCATGGCGATGGGCCGGATGACGTCATCGACGTTGTGACGTCAAAGGGGACTCCGATCCACCCCACAGCGCTGCCTGGCACTGATTGGCCAGGCAGCGCACGGGGTCTGACGGGGGGGCGGCCGCGGTGCGACAAATAACGGCAGATCGGCGGGTAGCAGCGGCTAGCTGCGTGTAGCAAAAAAAAATTATGCAAATCGGCCCAGCGGGGCCTGAGCTTTGCCTTTCGGCGGCATAGCCCGAGCTCAGCTCGGACATACCGCCAGGAAGGTTAAGTTGCTTTATCTTTGCAAAACAGTTTGAGAGAAAATTCCAAGCCTCTAAATGTATCTGGATAGTCACCTTTCTCCACTGCACCAGCGTGGAGGGTGGGTGCATTACTGTGTGTGTGAGGGTGTATGGGGCAGGAAGGTCATGTGAGGGAAGGGAGGCAGTGTCAAGTGACAAAAATGGGATAACAAACAAAAAAGGGATCAACAACAACAACAACAAATAACATTTGTAAATCGCTTTGCTCCCGTAGGACTCAAAGCGCATAAGCATGGCTCCGACCATCGTGGTACAGAGGAAGAATTTTATAAGTCCAGAAATGCCAAGCTAAACAAGTGGCTTTTCAGTCTGGATATGAATAACTCCAGGGATGATGCTGTCTTTACTGGGAGTGGCAAGGAGTTCCAAAGAGTAGGGGCAGCATGACAGAAGGCTCTGTCTCCAGATTTTTTGAGGTGCACTCTGGGAGTGACCAAGTTTATAGAACTTGCTGATCTGAGGTTATGAGAGGTGTGGTGCAGCTTCAGCAAGTCCTTCATGTATCCAGGGCCCAGATTGTGCAGGGATTTGAAAGTCAGCAGTCCAATCTTGAAGCGTATTCACCATTCTATTGGTAGCCAGTGCAGTGAGCGAAGGATCGGTGTAATGTGACAGTGGTAAGGCTGGTTTGTTAGCAATCTGGCAGCAGCATTCTGCACTAATTGCAGGCGACGCAGGTCCTTTTTGGGGAGGCCAGCATAAAGGGCATTGCAGTAGTCCAGCCATGATGTGATGAAGGCGTGAACTAGGGTTGGAAGATCCTCTGGGGGAATCAGATGTTTAATCTTTGCAATGTTCTTCAGATGAAAGTAGGAAGATTTGACTACAGATGAAATTTGGTTTCTAAAACTCAATTCCCCATCGATTAGCACGCCAAGGCTGCGCACAAGGTTGGAGCTGTTTATGTCTGAATTCCCAATCCTGATTGGTGTAGCTTTAGGATAGAGCTGTTTTGATGGTGAGCGCTGGCTTTGGACAAAAGGACCTCAGTTTTGTCAGCATTCAGTTTCAACCAGTTATCATTCATCCATTCCTGTAGCTTAGCTAAGCAACAATTTATTTTTGGAGTAGGGTCTGTTCCTCCAGGTTTGAAAGACAGGTATAGCTGTGTGTCATCGGCGTAGCAGTGGTAAGTCAGGCCACCAATGAAAAAAAAAAGTTTATGCCAAATTAAGTATGCATTGTGTTACATAAACATGGCATCGTCCAGTCTCTGGACCTGGAAATGCAAGTGTAAACATGTAAACACTGAAAAATGAGTAAGATGGGTTTGTGACTTTGGCCACTCAGCTTAGGTTTAGCCATACCTGTCAGAGAAGTCATGTGAGCAGAGCTGAAAAGAGTATGCATGTTCCATTAACTGACAGGTCCAGAGTAGTGTTGGGCGAACACCTGGATGTTCGGGTTCGGGAACGTTCGCCGAACATGGCCGCGATGTTCGGCATGTTCGGGCCGAACCCCGAACTCCCCGAACATCCCGCTTTTGGGGGCCCTATGGGGTCGCAGGCATAAGGGGGGAGCATGCCCCGATCGCGGGGGGGGGTCGGAAATTCCCCCCACCCCCTCCGCTAGCGCTCCCCCCTCTGCCCGCTTCCCCATACAAAAGTTTGACGAAAGTAAAATAGTACCGGTGGTGGTGGCTGGCTGCTGCAGTGGCTGGCTGGCACTATGAAGTGACTGAGGAAAAGGAGGAGGAGTAGGACGCGTTGAGGGAGGCCGGGCAGCGGGCGGTTCAGCGGTAGTACCCTTGTGGTACTTCCGCCCTTTCTCTGCCCTCACGTCCTCTGCATACGAGGGTACGCGTCACGCGTACCCTCGTATGCGTCATCACGCAGAGGACGTGAGGTCAGAGAAAGGGCGGAAGTACCACAAGGGTACTACCGCCGCGATCGGGGCATGCTCCCCCCTTATGCCTGCGACCCCATAGGGGGGCCGTATTCGGCCGAACAGGGCCCTGTTCGGCCAAACAGGGGCCCTGTTCGGCCGGGCATTCAGCAGTTCGGGCGAACCCGAACAGTTTGGCCGAACACCACCAGGTGTTCGGCCGAACTCGAACATCACCCAAACAGGGTGATGTTCTGCAGAACCCGAACAGTGGCGAACACTGTTCGCCCAACACTAGTCCAGAGTTGCACTACAAAATAGGGCAGTGCGACATTAGGTATACATAGCTTCAAGGCATCTTTAAATAATAAGGTTGTTTTCCTGTTTTCAATTTTTTGTGGAAGTCAATTACCTCCACTAGGAACACTGATAAGGACACACCTAATCTTTCAGCCTAGTTTCTTCTTTTTTTCTTTTTCAGCATAAGTATGCCAATATCAGCTCATATGATATTGTCTCCAGCAGGCAATAACCGGTAACGATTTTGAAAAATTTCTGAAAAAGAAAATGATGCAAATTGCAATCTGTGTACTGCAAACAATATCCAGAGGAGGAGAGTCACATACTACTTCAGCAATATGAAAAAAATTGAAAGCCAAAACATTTCAGGAACTAAAAAGGTACATGTTTACCATCACCATTGCCATTACTGCCCAGCCACATATGAACCAGCTGCTGTATGTCCTGCATCAGTTTGTAGTAGTACAGCTTTTGGTCCAGGATCAGCAGATTCCTCTTATACAGAAGTCTGTTCAAACTATACTCTTTGAAATGCAAAGCACTACCTACTACTATTACTACTACTACTACTACTACTACTAGTACTAGCCAATGGACTATGACAGCATTTCTTGACAGAATGCAAAGTTTAAAACATGGAGACAAGAGAGCAAAAACAATTACAAGATCAATCACTGAAAATTTTTGCAAAAATCACAAACCACTATACATAGCAGAAGATAAAGGTTTTAAAAAGTTGATAAACCACCAAGAGCCAAGATATATCACAACAGACATGTGGACATCTACATCTTTTGACAATAACCTCAGTTTGACAGGTCACTTCTTAGATGAAAGTGTCATCACTTGTGCTTAGAATGTATTCCCTTTCCTGAAGTTTCACATACAGCATTTGCAATAGAATCTTTCATTACCAGCACTATGAAAGAATGGAAACTGTCAAAAGTTGTGTGTTTCATGAGAGACAATGGCCCTAATGTGTTAGCAGCTTTACAGCACAGTTTCTTTCACCACTTACCATGCCTGGCTCTTACGTTTCAATTAGTTATAAAAGATGGTTTACTGAACAAGAGAAAAATAAGGAAATTATGTCATTCTGACAGATTAGGGTGGAACATTACAAGCACTCTTCTAAATACATAAAAGTCTTGAGTCTCTCAAGCTCAGTAAAGTCTTAAGGTGGCCATACATCACTCGGGCTGCCACCAGATCGGCCATTAGATAGAATGCTCTCTGGTTGAATCTGATCAAAGGAGGATCTATTGCTTGCCCACACACTGCACACCGATTACCAATAGATTTCAGCATGAATCGAGCCGTTGCGACCAAGATTTTCCAGTATGCCCGTTCAATCCTTTCGACTGACCGAAAGATTGATAAGGTGGCCATGTTGGGCACCCTTAACCACTTGAGGACCGCAGTGTTAACCCTCCTGGCGGTTTGCTAAAAAATCGCCAGGGGGCAGCAAATCTTTTTTTTTTTTATTTTTTTTTTTTTCATGTAGCGAGACAAAGTCTTGCTACATGATAGCCGCTGCTCAGCGGCATCCCCCCAGCCCCTCCGATCGCCGACGGCGATCGGCGATCAGGAGATCCCGTTCAAAGAACGGGATCTCCTGGAGGGCTTCCCCCGTCGCCATGGCGACGGGGCGGGATGACGTCACCGATGTCAACGACGTCGTGACGTCATAGGGGATTCCGATCCACCCCATAGAGCTGCCTGGCACTGATTGGCCAGGCAGCGCACGGGGTCTGGGGGGGGCGGCTGCGGCGCGACGGATAGCGGCGGATCGGCGGGTAGCAGCGGCGATCGGGCACTGCACGCAGCTAGCAAAGTGCTAGCTGCGTGCAGCAAAAAAAAATTATGCAAATCGGCCCAGCGGGGCCTGAGCGGTGCCTTCCGGCGGCATAGCCCGAGCTCAGCTCGGGCTTACCGCCAGGAAGGTTAGACTCCCCTAAAGACCAAGTCATTTCTCACTAAATTGGCCACTGATTGATTTCCCACCCCCCCTTTTCTTCCCACCAACAGAGCTTCCTGTTGGTGGGGTCTGTTCGCCCCCCCCCCCCCCCAGATGTTTATTTATTTTTTTATAAATATTTATTGTATTAATTTTTTTTAAAAATATAGCTATTTTTCCCTCCCCACGCCAGCCAATCAGCGTGATCAGCTGTTATATGCTTCAGCCTATGACAGCCGATCACGTCCGTGCCCACAGAGGGGACAGCTGTGTCACACAGCTGTCCCCAGTACAGCGCTGCCTTACATCGCAGCACTGTACAGCAATAGAAGATGGCAGTTTCGCCATCTAACAGAGACTGAAGGTGGAGCTCTGCCATCAGAGCAAGGATGCGCGCGCATCAGCGTGTGTAATCGCCACAAACCACGCCCCAAGGACCTTACTTAATCCCCACACTGACTTCTATAATTAACCGTTTCCCTCCCACACCCTCCCATAGTACCCAAACTTTTTTTGATATGGGGGAAAACATGTACATAAAAAATATATATAAGTAGTTACATTAGGGACTGAACTTTTTTTTACATTTATGTCAAAGCGGTATATTACTATTAATTTTTAATTTATGGGCTTGTAATTAGTGATAGACGCAAAACTGAAAAAATGCACCTTTATTTCCAAATAAAATATTGGCGCCATACATTGTACTAGGGACATTTTATAAACATTGCAATAACCGGGACAAATGGGCAAATAAAATGTGTAGCTTTTATCCACAGTAGAATGTTTTATTTTAACACTATAATGGCCAAAAACTGAGAAATAATGCATTTTTTCAATTTTTTTCTTATTATTATTCATGTTAAAATGCATTTAGGATAAAATAATTCTTAGCATACTGTACCTCCCAAAGATAGCCTAATTGGTGGTGAGAAAAACAAGATATAGATCATTACACTGTGATTAGTAGTAATTAAGTTATTAGCGAAACAAAAGGAGGAGCACTGACAGGTGAAAATTGCTCTGGTCCACAAGGGGAAAAAACCCTCAGTCATCAAGTGGTTAAGTATGATTTTGATTAAGAGCTCAAATCTATGAATTATTGACCATTTTTATCTCTTTGCTGCTCTCAGAAGCCATTTACTGACAGAAAAGGGTTTTATGGCTGTAATTACTTATCAGTGAGGGTTATGCTATAGTCTGACCCAGTCTGACCCACTCCCGACCTGTACAGAAACTGTCGCTTGCATACCTAATGTCTAACTCTTTCAGGCAGAGAAGAAACACAGCCTAGTTATTTGTGTGCTTGGCACTGTAAATACATGTGTATCTCATCATGTCACATGTCACCAGGGGCGTACCTAGAAATCCCCAGGCCCCCCTGCAAAGAAAAAAATACGCCCCCCCCCCCCCCCCAGGGCCCGCTCAGGGACTTTTGTGGGGCAGGAGAGGTCGCAGCATAAGAGGAGAGCGTGGCCGCAGATCGATGGAGGGGACATCCCCCCCCTCACCTCGGGCTCTCCTCTCAGTGCTCCCCTCCTGCAATCATTGGTGGCAGCGGCGGCAGGCTGAATACATACCTCCTTCTCGACGGAGGTCTTCCGATCACTAAGTGCTTCATGTAACTTCCTGTGTAAACAAGAAGTTACATGAAGCTCTTAGAGATCAGAAGACCTCCGGCGAGAAGGAGGTAATGTGCTCAGCCTGCCACCGCCGCCGCAGCCGCTGCCACCAATGATTGCAGGAGGGGAGCCCTGAGAGGAGAGCCCGAGGTGAGGGAGGGGGGAAATGTCCCCCCTCCTCACCGATCTGCAGACACGCTCTCCTCTTATGCTGCGACCCCTCCTGCCCCACAAAAGTCCCTGAGCGGGCCCTAGGGCCCCCCCCCCCCTTGCGGCGGCAGGGGTTGCATCCCCAATTGTTACACCAGTGCATGTCACCTCAGTTGTCCTTGAAGCAAGCATGATGTGAAAAAACATTTCACATTTTAGTCAGTAACAACTGACCTGCATGCTTGTTCAGGGTCTATGGCTAATGTACTAGAGGCAGAGGATAAGCTGGACACCCAGGCAACTGGTATTGTTTAGGAAAAAATATGTACGGATTGCCTTGATACACACACACACTTTAGGTGTTTTAAGGTTCTGTGTTATAAACTTTGGGTCTGATGCACTAACTAGTAGTGATATTGCCATGCAAACACAGTGCTCGGCAATATTACCAATGCTACCACAGCAGTGTGCCATGAGTTACGCTATTAGGCCAACCTGTGGAACTCGAATAACATGAGTGTTGCTATGGTAACATGCATTACTATTGTGCTACTTCTTCGGACAGAGATCAAATTATTTCTTATGAAAAGAATTCATAAGATTAGAGAGGTTGAAGAAATTTGAACATTTTAGGATTTGGATTTGGATTCTGATTTGAGAAAACTCGTGATTCGTCTCATCTCTATAATAAATTATTACTTGAAAATTACCCAAAGCAACAACAAATTAGTGGCACCACAATGGGAAAGCACACCTTGCAGCTTTGTGAGCAGTGGAGAGCTGGTTAGTTACACATGGTTTAGTTTGCAAGTGTTCTTGAGGACTAGGAGGTGGTTATTTTTTTATTTTGTTTTTACATTTGTGTATTCATTTCAGGCTGCAAAACAACAATCTGAACAGAAAAAAATGTATAAAAAAGGAGCATATGAAGATACAAACAAAAAGAGTGTTCCAATGCTTTCAGAAAATGATTAGGATACTGGGTCTTATTGCTAATTACACTTTATTATTAAAGGGATACTGTAGGGGGGTCGGGGGAAAATGAGCAGAACTTACCCGGGGCTTCTAATGGTCCCCTGCAGACATCCTGTGTTGGCGCAGCCACTCACCGATGCTCCGGCCCCGCCTCCAGTTCACTTCTGGAATTTCTGACTTTAAAGTCAGAAAACCACTGCGCCTGCACGCCCGTGTCCTCGCTCCCGCTGATGTCACCAGGAGTGTACTGCGCAGACACAGACCATACTGGGCCTGCGCTGTGCGCTCTTGATGACATCAGCAGGATCGAGGACACGGCAACGCAGGCGCAGTGGTTTTCAGACTTTAAAGTCTAAAATTCCAGAAGTGAACCGGAGGCGGGGCCGGAGCATCGGTGAGTGGCTGCGCCAACACAGGATGTCTGCGGGGGACCGTTAGAAGCCCCGGGAAAGTTCAACTCATTTTCCCCTGACCCCCCTACAGTATCCCTTTAAAGGGAGCCTGAAGTAAGGGGAATACAGATGCTTCCATCTTCTTTCCGTTTTAAAGGGACACTTAAGTCAAAAACAAAAAAATGTTTTACTCACCTGGGGCTTCCAATAGCCCCCTGCAGCTGTCTGGTGCCCTCACCGTCTCCCTCCAATCCTCCTGGCCCCGCCGCCTGCCACTTCCTGTTTCGGTGACAGGAGCTGACAGGCTGGGGACGCGAGTGATTCTTCGCGTTCCTGGCCACAATAGCGCCATCTATGCTGCTATAGCATATATCATATACCATATAGCAGCATAGAGGGTGCTAATGTGTCTGGGAACGCGAAGAATCACTCGTGTCCCCAGCCTGTCAGCTCCTGTCACCGAAACAGGAAGTGGCTGCCGGCGGGGCCAGGAGGATCGGAGGGAGACAGCGAGGGCACCGGACAGCTGCAGGGGGCTATTGGAAGCCCTAGGTGAGTAAAACTCATTTTTTTTGTTTGACTTAAGTGTCCCTTTAAACAATACCAGCTGTCTGGTTGTCATGTTGAGCATTTGGCTTTAGTTGTTTTTGAGTCACACACCTGCAACAAGCATGCTGCCAGTAAAATCCTTTGATCTGTGTACTCATTCTCGGCCAGTGACTGAAAGTTTTAGAGGTAAAGCATCAGTACAGAAGTAAGACAACTGGTATTATTTCTTAGAGAATAAATATGGCAGCCTCTGTATTCCCCTTACTTCAGGCTTCCTTTAACCTCCCTGGCAGTAACCCCGAACGTATGCGTCAGCACACCGATCGCCGCCGCCCCGCGCTCGATCACCGCTATCCATCGCGCCACGCCGCCCCCCCCAGACCCCGTGCGCTGCCTGGCCAATCAGTGCCACGCAGCGCTGAGGGGTGGATCGGGACTGGGCTCGCTACATGATTTAAAAAAAAAAAAAACTGCTGCGCTCCCTCCTGGCGTAATTAATTAGACCGCCAGGAGGGTTAATAACCAAGATTTCAAACAACGGAATGCCTCTGGAGGGTAACACGCTGCACTTGTTTCTATAATCAGCTGGTCAATTTAAGCACATTTAGGGCTTGATTCACTAAGACAAATAGCATGCCTTATCAAAGTTAACATACCTTATCAGAGTAGCATAGCGAGAGTTACGAACCTGCAGGGGCTCAGGGCAGGACAAGTGGAGCTTGTCATTGCCAATTAGCAGGCATAAGTTCGCTATGCTACTCTGATAAGGTGTGTTAACTTTGATACGGCGTGTTAACTTTGATAAGGCGTGCTATTTGTCTTAGTGAATCAAGCCCTTAGTACAAAATGTTCTGCAGTACGTGACTTTTAATGATATAAGGTATAGACCAATAACTGTTACTTGCAGAGGTTAAATTGAGGCAGTGGTGGTTGTCCTCCCAAGTCTGGTGTCAAACAACATTCTTCCCCACAGGTTTGCTCTGTTTTCCGCCTCACACTGATATTAACTGTGTTTACTACCATTATATTTGCACTGCTAAAAAGGTCAGTGAGTAAATATACTTAGACAGCTCTAGCAGTGCTTATTACTAGCCTGAATAATTGTGTTATGTGCAACTTCCCTTTCTAGCTCTATAAAGGGGAAAAGTATGTTTTGAAAATTAGAGGGTGTAGTTGCTAATCTACTGTATTTCTGCATGGGTGAGGAAAATATTTCTGTGGTTTGTTGATTTTTTTTCACAGAACACTAGATCATTATAAAGGGAAACTGACTGTACAAAAATATACTCAAAACTATCTCCCTCATTATTATTGTGGCGTAACAGTACATTGGGCACGATCACGTGCGCGTTTCACGGGAAAAGCGCACGTGATTGCGCGATAACCTTCGCTTATCACGTGAACTAACGCTGTTTGCGTGATAAGCACTGCGAGAGGCAGAGCGCGTGATAACTGCTGTGATAGCAGTTATCACGCTTTTGAGAATCAAGCCCATTGTGCGCTAAATATTAATAAACTCATCCTATAAAATGCCAATTGCTTTGTTGTCAAGCTGATTTTCTTTTATTTTAGTAGAGTCATCCTAAGCAAAACAAGTGTGAACACATGATATTGTCACATCCTGATACACAATCCGGGTCACTGACGTGTAAACGTAGATCCATCGTGATAGCCAGGCAACTACCTTTAGTTTTTTCATGGAGAAGGATAATAATGATAGGTTTGGTATTTTTCTATGCACTGACCAATGAAATCAATGCATAGACTAATAGAAAACTCTAGTAGTAAATTCTGAGATGTTTTTTGCTGGGGTTCTCTTTTATGCAGCAATAGCAGAGCGAAAGGGAATCCTAGTAAAAAGCATTTGAAATCGGTCACTGGGACTTACCTTCAGTCCATGATGTAAGCCAATGGGATTGGCTCACAGTGATCACGGGGTCAGGAGCCAATGAATTCGGCTCCTGACCGACTCACAGAGCTCTGCCATCATATTGACAGCAGGGCGAGTGAAATGCAGCAGAGGCAAAGCGGCGTGAATGGCAGGGGGCCAACAACGCGCAGTAGCGATGTTGAAATCTACTTCCTGTCAGAAATAAGCAGCCACAAACAGGACGTAGATTTCAACTAGCGCGGTCCAGAATGGTAAGAGGATACCTGAGATGAACTCCCATGTACAAATGGAGGCGCCAGGCATGTAAGGGCAGGAGTCCTAATGCCCACTGCTCCCCCATTCACCTCTGCACCCTCCTGTCCAGTGTAAAAGCCCCCTGCAAGCGTTTAGTCCAAGTTGCGCATTACTTTGCAAGTGCTGGCCTGGCCGTGCCCATCCTTGATCGTGCTCCTGTAGCCAGGGCGCCCTCTGTACATGTGCACTACAAGTCTTCCTGTTGGGGGAGAAGTGGGCATGAGGATTCCTGCCCATACATGTCTGTAGTCCCCATTTGTACAGTGGCATTCACCTCAGGTATAGACTAAAAATCTACTCAGCAGCACTGAAAAGGCTTGGTGTTTCTTTAACAGTTTAACTGCATCAGAACTTTGTTTTTCTTACATAAGCCTCATTTTTAGCTGCATTTTTAGCTAAGCTCCACCCATCAAAGAAAACTGCCCTGGCTTTTTTCCCCTGATGCTGTGCAAAGCATGATGGGATTTCCTATGTTGTTATTCACGTTGCCTAGCAACTGGGAGGGGTGATCAGCACACAGGACAGTTGGAACTGTGTCTTACACTCCCTGTCACCTCCTTTCCACCAAAAAGATGGCTGCCCTCATGAAATCAAACATTTGGCTGTTCTTTTAAAACAGGGTGGGTAAAAGAATTTATTACTTATCTATTTTAATTAACATAACTAATGTAACTTAATGACAATATGTTTGTTTATGCTGAAGTTCCTCTTTAAAGAGGAACTCAAGTGAAAATAATGTAATAAAAAAGTGCTTAATTTTTACAATAATTATGTATAAATGATTTAGTCAGTGTTTGCCCATTGTAAAACCTTTCTTCTCCCTGATTTACATTCAGACATTTATCACATGGTGACGTTTTTACTGCTGGCAGGAGATGTCACTGGAAGGAGATGCTGCTCATGAGAAAGGGGGTATCAGCTACTGATTGGGATGAAGTTCAGTTCTTGGTTACGGTTTCTATTTAAAGGACCTGTGTCACGACAATCTTAAAATTTAAAATACATGTAAATATATACAAATAAGAAGTACGTTTCTTTCAAAGTAAAAGGAGCCATAAATTACTTTTCTCCTGTGTTACGGTCACTTACAGCAAGTAGTAGAAATCTGATATTACCGACAGATTTTGGACTAGCCCATCTTCTCATGGGGGGTTTTCAGGGTTTTCTTTATTTTTATTTTTTTTTAAAGTGAATGGCAGCTGCTCCTTCCAGCTGCCAAAGAAGTGTACGGTGAGCAGGAAGGATGGCCAGCATCATTGTATAAATCTTTTTCAGGGAATGTCTTTATAAAGAATAAAGGCCATGCTGAGAATCCCCCCTGAAAAGATGGACTAACCCAAAACCTGTCAATAATGTCAGATTTCTACTACCTACTAAAAGTGACAGCAACACAGGAGAAAAGTAATGTATGGCTCATTTTACTCTGGAAGAAATGTACTTCTTATTTGTATGTGTTTAAAATTTTAAGCTTTTCACAACAGTTCCTCTTGAAGGATAAAACGGACTTGAGATTAGTTACTTGTCTATAAATAAAAGCAGGTTGATTGGGTAACACAGGGCCCAGTACATTATCTAATGTTATAACCTGCCAGATGCCAGTATTTTTTCTAAGGGTCCATTTCCACTAGAAGCGGTGCGGTGTGGCTACATAGCCGCATCGCACTGTGGGTGTCATGAAACACATGCACGGCAATGGAAGAGTTTCCACTGCGTGCATGTTGTGTGGAGCGATGCGGAACGATCCGAGAATCTGCAGCATGCTGTAGATTCTCGCACAGCCACATCCACCCGCAGCTGCGTCCCATCTCCTCAACTGACTTCTGCATCGGGAGATGCGGAAGTGACGCGGGTGCCAGCGGAAATGATGCGATGCGGTTAGGTAGCCGCCTTCACATCACTATCCCTGTGGAAATGGGCCCTAACTGTTTCTACAAATTCCTTGTTTTGACAGTTAAAATCTAAAATCATACTGAATTAATTTTTATACTGGCTGCCACATTTGGTGCATTACATTTATTCTGCACTAGATCTGCCCCACTAAGGTCTCCAATCCTCTCCATCTCTTCATTATATCTATGGATATTATATACTATTTCTAGAAATCTCTTAGGCTCTGACTGTAACAATCCTCCATATTATTACAATTTGGGACTAATTCACCAAGCTTTTCTGTTGAATTATCTCATCTTACTTATTAACTCACAATGTAACTCACAATGTAACTCATGGTTCACTTCTCTATATATGGTCTAACTCATGATTTATCTCTCCTTGGCCAGTATGTAATTCACTTTTTCTCCTGAGTTTTCTCCTAGGAGATAATTTTTCATCGTCAATTTAAAATAACTTTTCCAATTCATGATTTACCAAAACATAAAGGAGGCATGAGTCTCCCTTGCTTTTATACATACTATAATGCAGCTCTATTGGAAATTACTAAACATTGCTGGGATAATAATACTTCAAAAATGTGGGTCAAAATGGAAGCCTCATTAACGGACTAATGAATGCCCTAAAAGATATATTAGCAGCTATTATGCTCGGGTATAAACCACCTAATCATCCCTTCCCTACTATTAATGCTACACTAAAGGCATGGAGACACTTCCTGAAGTTTCCACAAAAATCTACTGATAAACATACTCCACAAATACCGCTTAGCAGTCTAGCTCTATTCTCTCCCCAACTAAATACAACCCTGTGGACCAATGCAGGGATTACTAGATTGAGTAACTTGATCTTAGATGGCAAAACTAGGATGTTCAAAGATCTCCAAACTAAGTATAACTTACCAAATAAACAACTTTTTTACCTATCATAGAATTTACCATATAATTCATAGTCACAATCTGACAATCCCTAAAATATCATATGGTACTCATAACTCATAATCTACTAGAAAATAAGCAGCTCATGAAAGGTAGCATCTCACTTTGGTATAATGAAATGCTTCCTGATACTGAGAAAACACTAGCACAATATTCCAATGTGTGGCAAATGATTTACAAATACTGTATATTCCTGCGTATAAGACTACTTTTTAACCCTTGAAAATCTTCTGAAAAGTTGGGGGTCGTCTTATACGCCGGGTGTCATTGATGCCGGGTGATACGCCCTAGCCTGTTACCGCCTCTCAGATCTCCCTGCTGAGGGAGTGCAATCTATTCTTCCATACCGCTCTGATAAACAGGTAGACAAGGAGAGCTGACCAGTCTACTTAAGGAGAGTTGACCAATGCAACAAGTCAATTGACTATATACTGTTATATACTGGGTAACACATACAGTACAGCACCAGTATCTGTTCATACACAGCACCAGTACCTTATTTATTTATTTTTTATTTTGTGTGCGTTGGAAAAGAGGTAGTTTTATACGGAGAGTATAGCCCAAACTCTATATTTTAACTGGAAAAGTTGGGGGGTCGTCTTATATGCCCAGTCGTCTTATATGCCCAGTCGTCTTATACGCTGGAATATACGGTAGACATCTACCCAGTTCATATTAGCAGAGCACATAAGATATTGTTAAAACTATCCAAATGCAACTCACACTGGAAAACCCATCAAAAAATAATATCTAGATGTCACCTCACTCCAAGTAGCCTCTTTCTAGCCTACAGCCTCTACATTATGCTGGAAGTGCCAGAAACATACTGGTACATTGCTGTATATGCTATGGGACTGCCAGGAAGTTAAAAGGTTTTGGGGAAAGGTAGAAATCTTCTGAGCAATTTAATTTCCCCTCCATTCAAATTATCACCAGCTTTAGCTCTGCTCCTAGTGGGAATTGACAACATACGAAAACAACAGCAACCCTTAGTCTGTCACATATTATTAAGTGCAGTCTCTTTGGTAACACCCTGCTGTAAATCCACAAGGAAATCCCAACCATTCACTTACAGGCCATGGTGAGTAGTAATTTAAAGCTTGAAATCAGTATAGGAAAATGGTTAAACATAGAATCATCTAATTTCCACATTCCCCAATCATGGTGAAATATCCATCTATAAAACCAAATTCCGCCCTTTGACAAATGCAAATGTTTGATATCAATTATAATAACGATATGATTATGGCCAGTATTTACTGCTCTGGCTCCTCCATGAAAATTGTACCATTCTTCCCTTGCATTCTGCCCTGAGTGGCCATGTGAAAGAACATGAGAGAAGAAATATAATCTCCTTCTGACATAACTAACTCTTAGTTTATCCTAATATGGAATCATTTATACACCCTCTTCCAAATCAAAATAACGAAGGGACAATAGATGTTGCTTGTATTCACACATCCTGTATGCTTAAAGGGGACTTCAGCCTAAACAAACATACTGTCATCAAGTTACATTAGTTATGTTAATTAGAATAGATAGGTAATATAATCTCTTACCCACCCGGTTTTAAAAGAACAGGCTAATGTTTGTGATTCATGGGGGCTGCCATCTTTGTCATGGGGGCAGCCATCTTTTTGGTTGAAAGGAGGTGACAAGGAGCATAAGACACAGTTCCAACTGTCCTTTAGCCTGATAACCCCTCCCAGCTGCATGCGTTAGGCTTCAAATGTCAAATTCAAAATGTACAAAAAAAAAATTTGCACCAAAACAGCAGAACGAGAACAACAACATCAGAAATCCCATCATGCTTTGCACAGCATCAGGGGAAAAATAGCCCGGGCAGTTTTCTTCTGTGCAGCTAAAAATGAGGCTTGTATAAGAGAAACAAAGTTCTGATCCTGTGAAACTGTTAAAGAAACACCAAGCCTTTCAGTGCTGCTGAGTCGATTTTTAGTCTGGAGGTTCACTTTAACAGAGTTTCTCATAGACTGAACCAATTTGCAAGCAAGTGTTTAAGTTTATAGATTAGCATTTCTTGATTCAGATGTTTCTATATAAGTGTCTATAAGGTAAGGTTAAAGTTAACTAATTTACAAATGAGGTATGCACACCTGTTTAAAACGCAGTAACGATATATAGCAAGGGGTGCTGAGTCAATAAACAGACCTATGATAGGCCATACATCAATACAATATATACAAATGACTCGCACACCAACACAGTGATCTATGCAAAAATCGTTTTATCATAAGAGTAATAGCCCATACAACATTGATGCAAAAATGATACAAAATTTACAATAATAACACCATAGCAATACACCACAGTAGGTGAAGTAAGCAGCAATAACACATGGGGAATACCAACTATAGATACAAACACTCATATAAGCTAGCAATATGAAAATATATAAGAAAGTGGCAAATGCAGTCAATCATAGTGATATCCCCATGTTGTCAGATATATACCCTGACAGCGCGCTGTTTCGGAAATCGTCCTTCGTCAGAGAGTATACACGACCTTCCGGCTGCTGTATAGACACTACACTAGTGAAACCTTAAATACCTGAGTGCTAGTACGCCTCCCGCTCTGGACATCCGGGCCGGCCCAACTGGCGCATACGAGACTACGCGGCGGCCGCCGCGTGTCCCCATGCATCACTTCCGGTCTCCCGCAGCTTCGCTTCCTGTGCGGCCAACCACCCGGGGACAGACTAGCCATCCCCAGTATGGCCGCCGCACATGCGCGAGCGGAGCAGCAGTGCCGGGAATGCATCTACCTCTAACCACATACAGCAAAAGAGAAACAGCCACAATAATCAGCGGATTGCAAAGTAGTGTCCAGATCGCGGGGGCTTTAGAGTTAGTTCAGAAGGATGTCCAGAGTCCGGGAATTGGAGCATCAGACTTGCAGGCATTGTCTAAAAACATAAAAATAAAAACAATAATTAGTATCAAAACCGGAAGTCAGTAAAATATTAAAGGGAAAGGTCAGTCATAATATGGTTAAATTTGGAGAAGTCAAAGCTTGCCAAAAAATCACCTCCCTACCACTGACCTGGCGACCCCCAAGCCACCACCCCTCATCTCAAAAATGGTGATAAGTCCACGTCCTCATTCATCCCATTAGGTGTTTTGCTGTCCAATTTATAGATCCAATAGAGCTCTCTCTGTAGCAGCTTTTGCTCCAAGTCTCCTCCCCTATACGATGGGGCCACCTCCTCTATCACCCTGAACCTCAATTGAGTTACATTATGACCTGCCTCCCAAAAGTGGCGTGCAACAGGTGAATCCATATCACCGCAGCGAATGTTACTGCGGTGTTCACTTATCCTGGTCCTAATCTCCCTGGTGGTCTGTCCGACATATAGTCGGCCACACGGGCACAGCAGGCAATACACCACAAATTTAGATGAGCAATTGGCAAACCCTTTTAGTACGATACGCTCCCCTGTGCGTGGATGGGGAAAAGAGGGGCCCCTTTGCACATAACTGCATTGTGCACAATGTCCACATGAGAACATACCCGTTGGTCTTTGTAAACTGCCAAGCCAATTAGCCCGACTCGATGTGGGTGTGCTGGTGCTCCTGGCATGAACTAGGGAGTCCCTCAAATTCTTGGAGCGTCGGTAGGCGCATATGGGTTGATCATGAAAAGTTTCTGCTAGCACCGGGTCACTACTCAGTACATGCCAATGCTTTTTGACTATCTGTTGAGCCTGCAATGAAAGAGGTGAGTACGTTAGGACCATAGGAATACGTTTAGTTTTTTATTTTAGGTTTACTCTTAAGAAGAGAAGTGCGATCCTGCCTAGTAGCTTTCTCCAGAGCCTGAGTCAACAGATCGTGGCTATACCCTCTCTTTCTGAAATTATCCAACATAACCCCAGCCTCCCTAAAGAAGGCCTCATCTGTAGAGGAAATTCTTCGAAGTCTCAGAAGCTGACTATAGGGCAGTCCGTTCTTGAGCCTCTGTGGGTGGTAGCTCTTGGCCAACAAATAAGTATTTTTATCAGTCGGCTTCCTGTATGGGGCTGTATGCAATGTACTCCCCTCAACAGTGATCAGAACGTCCAAAAAGTGGACCTCTGATGGACTATATTCCAAGCTAAAGGTGATAGTAGAGAATGAGCTATCCAGGTCCTGTTTAAAGCTAAGGAGGGATTCCTCAGTGCCTGTCCATATCAGGAAGACGTCATCAATGTACCTCAGCCAGCACAAAGCATGGCTGAGGTACAGAGGGTGTGTATATACGAATTGGGCCTCAAATGCCTCCATAAAGAGGTTTGCGTAACTGGGGGCTACATTGCTCCCCATAGCTGTACCCTGTTGCTGTTGATAAAAACTGTCTTCAAATCTGAAGTAGTTTTTTGTAAGAACAAGTTGTAACAGCTGTAGGAGAAAGTCGGTTAAAGCAGGATCCATATCCATCTTGGATAAGTTGTTGCTGATCACAGAAATGCCTTCAGAGTGAGGAATAGAAGTGTAAAGGCTGGTGACATCCATCGTGCAAAGGAGAATTGGAAGGTGAAAAGACCCAAAGCCAGATAGCTTAGCCAGAAAGTCAGTTGTGTCTAGCAAAAAAGACCGCATGCAAGATACCCTAGGACAGAGAACCTGATCCAGTAGGACAGCCAGTGATTGAAAAACAGAATTGGTACCCGCCACAATAGGTCTACCTGGGGAGTGAACAAGAGACTTGTGGATTTTCGGAAGAACGTAAAAGAGAGGAGTGAGAGGAAATGGGGTATGAAGAAAGTCATGCAATTGTTTAGAGATAATTCCAACCTCTAATGCCCTTGCGATAAGACCATCAATCTCCAGTTTAATCGAGGTAATCGGATCTCCTGAAAGTTTCAAATAAACACTCGTATCATTCAGCTGTCGTAGGACCTCATACCTATAATCTGAGCTGTTCATAACCACCGTGGCCCCGCCTTTGTCGGCAGGCTTAATCACCAACCCAGGATTAGCACATAAGGACTTGAGAGCCTGAAGCTCTTGTACAGGTAAATTGCCATGGGTTAGGCGGTCCGGCCTACCGACATCGTTCAGGTCACGCTGGACCATGTGGATAAAAGTTTCCACTGTGTGAAAAGTGGTAGGCGGAAGCCACTTACTCTTTGCCTTGCACATCGTGAGATCTATCTCTGGTGGAAATAGTTGGGCCCCTGCGGAGGATCTATTGGACGTGGCTTTATTCGTAAAGAAGGCTTTAATTCTCAGGGTCAAAATGAAGTGTCTTTGTGCTGCGCTTCACCCTTTACTAAGGTCACAGTACATACGTATACCAGTTCCCTTCTTCCGTGGATCGCTGTACTTGCAGATTACCAATCTGTAGCAAACCTCCAATTTTCAAAATACTGCGATCACTCCTTCCAATCACACAGCATCATTTGCCAGTATTGCAAAGAAACACCTTAAAATGGGAACAAAAACGTATATAGTATAGCCTGTATAAATACTATTCTATCACCCTCATGTGACAGGCATTCATTAACATACAAGGTGTGAGAAACACAGAAGGGGTCCACCACCTGTGGGCTCAGGCGCTCCCCCCCATTATCTCCCTGCTCACCAAACGTTTGCCTCTAATGAACATTCAATGTCTGCCACCTGGGCTTTTCCTCATGGATGAATCTGCAACCAAACTCAGAGAAACGTACCATGTGTAAAACCTCCTTTAACACTTAGATTAAAACATAAGTAATGCCCGTACATAAAAACAAAACATCAACAGCATTGTATATCACCATCCCCTCGGTAAAGGCAGGATTCCGCGTCTCGCATCTCCACAGCCTCCACGCCGCCTCACAGACTCAGCTCGTATGTCCTGTAGCGAAACCGGTAGGGCGGAGCTACAGGACATACGAGCTGAGTCTGTGAGGCGGCGTGGAGGCTGTGGAGATGCGAGACGCGGAATCCTGCCTTTACCGAGGGGATGGTGATATACAATGCTGTTGATGTTTTGTTTTTATGTACGGGCATTACTTATGTTTTAATCTAAGTATTAAAGGAGGTTTTACACATGGTACGTTTCTCTGAGTTTGGTTGCAGATTCATCCATGAGGAAAAGCCCAGGTGGCAGACATTGAATGTTCATTAGAGGCAAACGTTTGGTGAGCAGGGAGATAATGGGGGGGAGCGCCTGAGCCCACAGGTGGTGGACCCCTTCTGTGTTTCTCACACCTTGTATGTTAATGAATGCCTGTCACATGAGGGTGATAGAATAGTATTTATACAGGCTATACTATATACGTTTTTGTTCCCATTTTAAGGTGTTTCTTTGCAATACTGGCAAATGATGCTGTGTGATTGGAAGGAGTGATCGCAGTATTTTGAAAATTGGAGGTTTAATTCTCAGGGTCCTAAAAAAATTTAAGAGGTCACAATCAAGTTCCAAACGAGACCCTGAGTGTGTTGGGACAAATCCTAGGCCCCGCCCCAATACCTTTGTCTCAAGATCTGTGAGTGTGTGGTCCGATAAATTGACCACTAACTCCTCTGCTGCGCCTGACTCCTGGTCACCCTGGAGTCTGCTGAGCCGCCTCCTGCCCCGCCTCGTCCTTTTTTATGTTTTTAGACAATGCCTGCAAGTCTGATGCTCCAATTCCCGGACTCTGGACATCCTTCTGAACTAACTCTAAAGCCCCCGCGATCTGGACACTACTTTGCAATCCGCTGATTATTGTGGCTGTTTCTCTTTTGCTGTATGTGGTTAGAGGTAGATGCATTCCCGGCACTGCTGCTCCGCTCGCGCATGTGCGGCGGCCATACTGGGGATGGCTAGTCTGTCCCCGGGTGGTTGGCCGCACAGGAAGCGAAGCTGCGGGAGACCGGAAGTGACGCATGGGGACACGCGGCGGCTGCCGCGTAGTCTCGTATGCGCCAGTTGGGCCGGCCCGGATGTCCAGAGCGGGAGGCGTACTAGCACTCAGGTATTTAAGGTTTCACTAGTGTAGTGTCTATACAGCAGCCGGAAGGTCGTGTAAACTCTCTGACGAAGGACGATTTCCGAAACAGCGCGCTGTCAGGGTATATATCTGACAATATGGGGATAACACTATGATTGACTGCATTTGCCACTTTCTTATATATTTTCATATTGCTAGCTTATATGAGTGTTTGTATCTATAGTTGGTATTCCCCATGTGTTATTGCTGCTTACTTCACCTACTGTGGTGTATTGCTATGGTGTTATTATTGTAAATTTTATATCATTTTTGCATCAATGTTGTATGGGCTATTACTCTTACGATAAAACGATTTTTGCATAGATCACTGTGTTGGTGTGCGAGTCATTTGTATATATTGTAAAGTTAACTAATTCTCACAGATATCATGACTAGGACAACATATTAGTTATGCATTTATAAGCTAAGTGGTTTTGCACACTGCATATGCATATTGTTTTTTGTATTTGTTTAGGCAAATGTACCCATGCAATATGTTTTTCCTTAGTCTGCTAACATGTATGATTTTTGAAAAATCAAAAAAAAATGTAAAATAACTTTTTAGCACTTTGCAATGGAAAAAGTACCAAAAAGTAGGTGAAAAAGTATTGTCACAAATATTTTGAGTTTGTATTTGCTTGCAGGTGGTTTGATCACTTCAGCCTTCAGTCGTTTTCACTTTATGCATCCGAGCAATGTTCACCTCCCTTTCATTAGCCTATAACTTTATCACTACTTATCACAATGAACTGATCTATATCTTGTTTTTTCCGCCACCAATTAGGCTTTCTTTGGGTGGTACATTTTGCTAAGAGCCACTTTACTGTAAATGCATTTTAACAGGTAGAATAAGAAAAAAATTGAAAAAAAAAGTCATTATTTCTCAGTTTTCAGCCATTATAGTTTTAAAATAATACATGCCTCCATAATTAAAACTCATGTATTGTATTTGCCAATATGTCCCAGTTATTACACCGTTAAAATTATGTCCCTATCACAATGTATGGCGACAATATTTTATTTGAAAATAAAGGTGCATTTTTTCCGTTTTGCATCTATCACTATTTACAAGTTTAGAATAAAAAAAAAATAGAAATATCTCATCTTTACATTGATATATAAAAAGTTTAGACCCTTAGGTAAATATTTACATTTTTTTTATTGTAATGTTTTTGTTTTTTTATATATTAAACATTTTGTTTGGGTATTTTTGGGAGGGTGGGATGTAAACAGTAGTTTGTAATGTAAATGTGTGTTGAGTTTTATTTTTTTTTACTTTTAGTTGTAGTTTCAATTTTTGGCCACAAGATGGCGGCCATGAGTTTGTTTACATGACGTCACTCTAAGCGTAACATACGCTTAGAGCGACGCATGGGGGATGCAACAGCCAGAAGAAGCAAAGCTTCTGAGAGAAGCTGTCGCTTTTTCTGCGGGGGAGAGGAATCAGTGATCGGGCACCATAGCCCGATTTACTGATTGCCTGGCTAATGAACTGCGGGCCTGGAGCGCGCGTACACGCGCGCGATCGGCCGCGGGAGCGCGCGGACTCGCACATGGCCTCCTGGGCGTAGCTAGTAGGTCCAGGAGGCCAAAGTAGTTAATATAATTTTATTTACAAGTTGTGAAAATATCATCTAGGAGAAAACTCAAGTGAAAAAGTCAATTGCATATAAGGCCATATGCAATTCACTTTTTCTCCTGAGGTTTCTCCTATGTGATATTTTCCCAACTTGCCATAAAATGCCCTCTAAGCCACCAGCAAGCAAGAAAATACTCAAAATAAATGTCATAGTTCTTTTTCACTAACTTTTCGGTACTTTTTTCAGTTGTAAAATGATGAAAAGTTAGTTTAAAGAGAAGATGACAATTATCTTCTAGGAGATAGCTCAGGAGAAAAATGTAATTGCATATGGGCCTTGGCCCTTATTTATTTCACCTTTTCTCCCACATCTTCTGCTAGGTGATATTTTCACCCCTGGGCCCATAGGGCCTATGGCATAGGCAATTATCTTTTTCTCCTGAGTGTTTTCCTAGGAAATCATTTTTCATCTTTAATTTAAAATATTTTTTCAGCACTTGAAAATTGCAATTGCAATTGAAAAAGTGCCAAAAAGCAGTTGATAAAATACTGTCAAAACTATTTTAAGTATTTCCTTGCTTGCTAGTGGCTTAAAAGGCAATTTATTGATAAGGGCCCAAATGCAATTAACTTTATCTCCCAAGTTATCTCCTAGGAAATATTTTATTATTTCTTATATTATTAAATAGCTTCTATTTAAAATACCTTTCAAGCACTTTTCAGTTGAAAAAGTACCAAAAATAGGTGAAAAAGTACTATCAAATTTATTTTGAGCATTTTATTACTTTCTGGTGGCTTAAAGGTATTTTACTGAAGTTTAAAAATATTACCTAGGAGAAAACTCAGAAGAAAAAGTTCTGCCCCTCCTAAAACGTTCCACAGAGGCCCTACTGGACCCATTCCAGTTTGTGCACAGAGCAAATAGATCCACAGACGACGTCATAAACATCTATCTGGAGCTAATCAACGAGCACCTGGATAGATCTGACTCATATGCCAGAATTCGTCTTCTAGAATTTAGTTTGGCATTAAACACCATCAACCCCAAAATAATTCAGTAGAACCTTGCTGCACTCGATGTTCACCCCACTCTACGCCTATGGATCACTGACTTCCTCACAAACAGATTCCAGGCCGTCAAGCTAGGTGCTATCCGCTCACAACTAAGGACCACCAATACAGGGACCCCTGAAGGATGTGAACTGTTGCCGTTCCTTTTCTCCCTATATACAAACAACCGCAGATCCACAGCAAACCGTGTAAAGGTAATCAAGTTCACCGACGACACAGCTATAGTTGGAAATGATGAGCAAGAGTACCACCACCAGGTTTATAGAATTTGGCACTAGTGCAAGGAGAATGGTCTGCTCCTAAAGATCGCAAAAACAGTCAAGTTGATTGTTGAATTTAGGCAGCACGCTTCCACCTCACCACCAATCCGAATCAACGGCATTAATGTCAAAAGCATTCCCTGTGCACGCATCCTGGGCACTACCATCTGCAATGACCTGACTTGGAAGGCCAACACCACTTCAACCCAGAGGCTTAAAGCCCAGGAGAGACTATTCTTCCTCCACCAACTAAAGAAGTTTGGTATGGCGCAAAATCGTCTCACAAGCTTCTACTCTGCCACAATCATATCTGTCCTCTGCTCCTCCATCTTGGTCTGGTATGCTGACTCATCCGCTAGCGACAGACACAATTTACAGAGGGTTATCAGGTTAGGGGAGAGGATCATTGCTAAACCACTCGCCCCCCTCTGGTCCTCCTCTACAACTCCAGACTGCACTCCAGAGCACTGAGGATTGCCAGTGAGCCTTTACACCAAGGCCACCGCTTTTTCAGCTGGCTCCCTTCCAGACTGAGGTTTTGGTCCATCTCCACCAGGGCCTCAAGGCACAGGAACAGTTTCTTCCCCTCAGCTGCCAACTCTCTGAACTCTCTTCATTCACTTTCCCCCCTTCTAGCAGATCATTCTTCTTTTAAGAGCTGTAAGCAATAAAACCTTATTGCACTGCTGCACATTGTACACAATTGTGGTCTAACCCTATTTTATTGCTGTGTGTAAATTGCTGTATTGTACTGTGTACCCTATCCTATACCAGCCCTGTACATGCCAGCCCCAATTCCAGGCACAACCCAGTCGTGCTTGATGAAATAATGTATTATAATTCTAATTGCATATGGGCCAATGCACACGGAGGCCCATACGCAATTCACTTTTTCTCCTGCGTTTTCTCTTAGGTGATATTTTTACACCTTATCATAAAATGCCTTTTAACCACTTGAGGACCGTGGGCTTTACCCCCCTAAAGAGAATCTGTATTGTTAAAATCACACAAAAGTAAACATACCAGTGCGTTAGGGGACATCTCCTATTACCCTCTGTCACAATTTTGCTGCTCCCCGCCGCATTAAAAGTGGTTAAAAACAGTTTTTAAAAGTTTGTTTATAAACAAACAAAATGGCCACCAAAACAGGAAGTAGGTTGATGTACAGTATGTCCACACATAGAAAATACATCTATACACAAGCAGGCTGTATACAGCCTTCCTTTTGAATCTCAAGAGATCATTTGTGTGTTTCTTTCTCCCTGCATCTCTCATGCACTGAAGTGTCAGGCTGCTCTTTTCTTCCTGCAAACAGCTTTGTCCTTGTCTGTAATTCCTCACTATGTGAAAGCCCAGCCAGCTCAGAGAACGATTTATCCAGCTTGTAAAAGATAAGAGAGAAGAGAGAAGCTGCTCTAATCTAAATAATACACAGGCAGTGTGCATAGAGGGGCCTGGAAGGGGGAGTTCATAGCAGAACCACAACACTGAAGAACTTGGCAGCCTTCCAGACACAGGCTGACAAGTCTGACAAGAGAGAGATAAGTTGATTTATTACAGAGACTGTGATAGTAGAAAGTGCTGCAGTAAGCCAGAACACATTAGAATAGCTTTTGGAACTTGTAGGATGATAAAAAACAGGATGCAATTTTTGTTACGGAGTCTCTTTAAGGACCAGGCACTTTTTTTCCATTCAGACCACTGCAGCTTTCACGGTTTATTGCTCGCTCATACAACCTACCACCTAAATGAATTTTGGCTCCTTTTCTTATCACTAATAAAGCTTTCTTTTGGTGCTATTTGATTTCTGCTGCGATTTTTACTTTTTATTATATTCATCAAAAAAGACATGAATTTTGTAAAAAAAAAATGATTTTTTTTAACTTTCTGTGCTGACATTTTTCAAATAAAGTAAAATTTCTGTATACATGCAGCACGAAAAATGTGGACAAACATGTTTTTGATTAAAAAAAAAAAACATTCAGCCTATATTTATTGGTTTGGGTAAAAGTTATAGCGTTTACAAACTATGGTGCAAAAAGTGAATTTTCCCATTTTCCAGCATCTCTGACTTTTCTGAGCACCTGACATGTTTCCTGAGGGGCTAGAATTCCAGGATAGTATAAATACCCCCCAAATGACCCCATTTTGGAAAAAATACATCCCAAAGTATTCGCTGAGAGGCATAGTGAGTTCATAGAAGATATTATTTTTTGTCACAAGTAAGCGGAAAATGACAAAAAAAAAAGTTTCCATTTCTTCTAACTTGCGACAAAAAAAATGAAATCTGCCACGGACTCACCATGCCCCTCTCTGAATACCTTGAAGTGTCTACTTTCCAAAATGGGGTCATTTGTGGGGTGTGTTTACTGTCCTGACATTTTGGGGGGTGCTAAATTGTAAGCACCCCTGTAAAGCCTAAAGGTGCTCATTGGACTTTGGGCCCCTTAGCGCAGTTAGGCTGCAAAAAAGTGCCACACATGTGGTATTGCCGTACTCAGGAGACGTAGTATAATGTGTTTTGGGCGTGTATTTTTACACATACCCATGCTGGGTGGGAGAAATATCTCTGTAAATGACAATTGTTCGATTTTTTTTTTACACACAATTGTCCATTTACAGAGATATTTCTCCCACTCAGCATGGGTATGTGTAAAAATACACCCCAAAACACATTATACTACTTCTCCTGAGTACGGCGATACCACTTTTTTGCACCCTAACTGCGCTAAGGGGCCCAAAGTCCAATGAGTACCTTTAGGATTTCACAGGTCATTTTTGTTTCAAGACTACTCCTCACGGTTTAGGGCCTCTAAAATGCCAGGGCAGTATAGGAACCCCACTAATGACCCCATTTTAGAAAGAAGACACCCCAAGGTATTCCGTTAGGCGTATGGTGAGTTCATAGAAGATTTTTTTTTTTTTTCACAAGTTAGTGGAAATTGATTTTAATTGTTTTTTTTTCACAAAGTGTCATTTTCCGCTAACTTGTGACAAAAAATAAAATCTTCTATGAACTCACCATACTCCTAGCGGAATACCTTTGGGTGTCTTCTTTCTAGAATGGGGTCATTTGTGGGGTTCCTATACTGCCCTGGCATTTTAGGGGCCCTAAACCGTGAGGAGTAGTCTTGAAACCAAATGTCGCAAAATGACCTGTGAAATCCTAAAGGTACTCATTGGACTTTGGGCCCCTTAGCGTACTTAGGGTGTAAAAAAGTGCCACACATGTGGTACCGCCGTACTCAGGAGAAGTAGTATAATGTGTTTTGGGGTGTATTTTTACACATACCCATGCTGGGTGGGAGAAATATCTCTGTAAATGACAATTGTTTGATTTTTTTTACACACAATTGTCCATTTACAGAGAGATTTCTCCCACCCAGCATGGTTATGTGTAAAAATACACCCCAAAACACATTATACTATTTTCCTGGGTACGGCGGTACCACATGTGTGACACTTTTTTGCAGCCTAGGTGCGCTAAGGGGCCCAACGTCCTATTCACAGGTCATTTTGAGGCATTTGTTTTCTAGACTACTCCTCACGGTTTAGGGCCCCTAAAATGCCAGGGCAGTATAGGAACCCCACAAGTGACCCCATTTTAAAAAGAAGACACCCCAAGGTATTCCATTAGGTGTATGGCGAGTTCATAGAAGATTTTATTTTTTGGTCACAAGTTAGTGAAAAATGACACTTTGTGAAAAAAAAAACCAATAAAAATCAATTTCCGCTAACTTTTGACAAAAAATAGTGATCAGGAGCCCACACGGGGCAAATTAGGGCCTGATCTGATGGGTAGGTGTGCTAGGGGGTGACAGGAGGTGAATGATTGGTGTCTCAGGGGGTGGTTAGAGGGGAAAATAGATGCAAACAATGCACTGGGGAGGTGATCGGAAGGGGGTCTGAGGGGGATCTGAGGGTTTGGCCGAGTGATCAGGAGCCCACACGGGGCAAATTAGGGCCTGATCTGATGGGTAGGTGTGCTAGGGGGTGACAGGAGGTGATTGATGGGTGTCTCAAGGTGTGATTAGAGAGGGGAATAGATGCAAGCAATGCACTGGCGAGGTGATCAGGGCTGGGGTCTGAGGGCGTTCTGAGGGTGTGGGCGGGTGATTGAGTGCCCTAGGGGCAGATAGGGGTCTAATCTGATAGGTAGCAGTGACAGGGGGTGATTGATGGGTAATTAGTGGGTGTTTAGGGTAGAGAACAGATGTAAACACTGCACTTGGGAGGTGATCTGACGTCGGATCTGCGGGCGATCTATTGGTGTGGGTGGGTGATCAGATTGCCCGCAAGTGGCAGGTTAGGGGCTGATTGATGGGTGGCAGTGACAGGGGGTGATTGATGGGTGGCAGTGACAGGGAGTGATTGATGGGTGATTGACAGGTGATTGACAGGTGATCAGTGGGTTATTACAGGGAAGAACAGATGTAAATATTGCACTGGCGAATTGATAAAGGGGGGTCTGAGGGCAATCTGAGCATGTAGGTGGGTGATTGGGTGCCCGCAAGGGGCAGATTAGGGTCTGATCTGATGGGTAACAGTGACAGGTGGTGATAGGGGGTGATTGATGGGTGATTGATGGGTAATTAGTGGGTGTTTAGGGTAGAGAACAGATGTAAACACTGCACTTGGGAGGTGATCTGACGTCGGATCTGCGGGCGATCTATTGGTGTGGGTGGGTGATCAGATTGCCCGCAAGTGGCAGGTTAGGGGCTGATTGATGGGTGGCAGTGACAGGGGGTGATTGATGGGTGGCAGTGACAGGGAGTGATTGATGGGTGATTGACAGGTGATTGACAAGTGATCAGTGGGTTATTACAGGGAAGAACAGATGTAAATATTGCACTGGCGAATTGATAAAGGGGGGGTCTGAGGGCAATCTGAGCATGTAGGCGGGTGATTGGGTGCCCGCAAGGGGCAGATTAGGGTCTGATCTGATGGGTAACAGTGACAGGTGGTGATAGGGGGTGATTGATGGGTGATTGATGGGTAATTAGTGGGTGTTTAGGGTAGAGAACAGATGTAAACACTGCACTTGGGAGGTGATCTGACGTCGGATCTGCGGGCGATCTATTGGTGTGGGTGGGTGATCAGATTGCCCGCAAGGGGCAGGTTAGGGGCTGATTGATGGGTGGCAGTGACAGGGGGTGATTGATGGGTGATTGACAGGTGATTGACAGGTGATTGACAGTTGATTGACAGGTGATCAGGGGGATAGATGCATACAGTCCACAGGGGGGGGGTCTGGGGAGAATCTGAGGGGTGGGGGGTGATCAGGAGGGGGCAGGGGGCAGGGGGGGATGAAAAAAAATAGCGTTGACAGATAGTGACAGGGAGTGATTGATGGGTGATTAGGGGGGTGATTGGGTGCAAACAGGGGTCTGGGGGGTGGGCAGGGGGGGGGTCGGAGGGGTGCTGTGGGCGATCTGGGGCAGGGGGGGGGAAATCAGTGTGCTTGGGTGCGACATAGGGTGGCTGCAGCCTGCCCTGGTGGTCCCTCGGACATTGGGACCACCAGGGCAGGAGGCAGCCTGTATAATACACTTTGTAAACATTACAAAGTGTATTATACACTTTGTATGCGGCGATCCGGGTGCTAGTAACCCGCCGGCGCCTCCGAACGGCCGGCGGGTTACAGCGTGAGGTGGGCGGAGCCAGTCCCCGGCGGCCGATCGTGTCACGAATGACGCGATCGCGCCACCCATGCCCGTAAAAGGACCGCCGCCATTTGTCAATACAGCGGTCCTTGCGGGGTCCACTTCCCGGCCGCCAATTGTCTATACGGCGGTCGGGAAGTGGTTAAACCACCAGCAAGCAAGAAAATGCTCAAAATAATTTTTATAGTATTTTCGTCATCAACATTTGGATACTTCTTCAATTTCAAAATACGGAAAATTTATTATAAAGAGAGCAAAATTATCTCCTAGGAGATAACTCAGGTGCTCATGCTTTATACAAAAAAAATTGACACTTTTTCAATTGCAGAGTGCTGAAAAGTTATTTTAAACAGAAGAGGAAAAATAATCTCCTACGAGAAAACTTTTATCTGTTTATCTTATGAATTATTTCTCTTGAGCCACGTGCAATTAACTTTTTCTCCTGAGTTTTCTCCTAGGAGATACTTTTTTATCTTCTATTTAGAATAACTTTTTAGCACTTAAGAATTGAAAAAGTACCAAAAAGTAGGTGAAAAAGTACTATCTAAACTATTTTAAGTATTTTCTTGCTTGCTGGTGATTTAAAAGGCATTCTATTTACATATTTGAAAATATCACTTAGGAGAAAACTCTGAAGAAAAAGTTTATTGCATATGGGTCAATGGCCCATATGCAATTAACTTTTCCTCCTTGGTTTTCTCACAGGTGATATTTTCAAACTTGTCAACAAAATGGCCCATATGCAATTAACTTTTTCTCCTGAGTTTTTCACCTCTTAGGAGATAATTTTCATCTTCTCTTTGAACTAACTTTTCAGCATTGATTGTATAATTAAAACAGTACCCAAAAGTTGGTCAAAAAGTACTATCAAATTTATTTGGAGCATTATCTTGCTTGCTGGAGGCCTAAACTGCATTTTATGACAGGTTGTGAAAATATCACCTGGGAGAAAACTCAGGAGAAAAAATAAATTGCATACAGGCCAATGTCTTTAAAACCACCAGCAAGCAAGAAAATACTCAAAATAATTTTGATATTGTTTTTTCACCACTTTTTGGGTACTTTTTTAATTGTAAAATACTTAATGGTTATTTTAAAGAGAATATGAAAATTATCTCCTCAGGAGAAAATGTTAATTGCTTATGGGCCAATGTCTTTTAAGCCTACAGCAAGTGAGAAAATACTTAACATAATTTAGATCGTACTTTCTCACCTACCTTTTGGTACTTGTTCACTTGCAAATGCCCATATGCAATTTACTTTTTCTCCTGAGTTGTCTCCAAGGTGATATTTTCACACCTTGTCATAAAATGCCTTCTAAACCACCAGGAAGCAATAAAATATTTAAAATAATTTTATTGGTACATTTTCACCAACTTTTAGGTATTATTTCAATTGTAAAATGCTTAAAAGTAATTTTAAAGAGAATATGAAAATTATCTCCTAGGAGATAACTCAGGAGAAAAAGTTAAGTATTTCCCCGCCCCTTTCCTTGTTAATTGTTGTGGCCAAGGCTTTCAGACCTGTGCTTTCTTGGCATTTCCCTTTATCAAGAAAGCGTCAGTTGCTGCAAATGTCTCTAATAGTACAGACATTACTCAGTGTTGCCCATGACTTATATATAAGTCGACACCTATAGTTTGAATTAGTGAGTCAGACCTAAATGTCTAGACTTATACTCGAGTATATACACTAATTGCATATGGCACCTTAGCCCTTATTCAATTAAAGTTATCTCCTAGGAGATCATTTTTCATCTTCTGGGCCATACGCAATTCACTTATTCTCCTGAGTTTTCTCCTAGGAGATAATTTTTAATCTTCAATTTAAATTAACATTTTAGTACTTTGCAATTGAAAAAAAGTACCAAAACGTAGGTGAAAAAGTACTGTCGAAATTATTTTGAGTATTTGCTTGCTGGTGGTGTAAAAGCTATTTTATTTCTAGGTTGTTAAAATATCACCTAGAAGAAAACTCAGGTAAAAATTGCATATGGGCTACTGTGTAAAATAACTTTTCAGCACTCTGTGGGCCATATGCAATTCACTTTTTCACCTTAGTTTTCTCCTAGATGATATTTTTAAACTTGTCAATAAAATGCCTTTTAAGCCACCAGAAAACAAGAAAATACTCAAAATAATTTTGATAGTACCTTTTCACCTACTTTTTGGTACTTTTTTAGTTGAAAAGTACTGAAAAGTTATTTTAATTGAAGATGAAAAATTATCTCCTGGGAGAAAAGTCAGGTGAAGAAGTGAATTGCATATGGCCCTTTAACTGAAAAAAGTGGGTGAAATGTACTATCTTAATTATTCTATTTTATTGCTTGCTAATAGCTTAAAAGGCATTTTATTGATAAGGTGTAAAAATATTAACTCAGAAAAAATAGTGAATTGAATAAGGATAAGGAGACGACTCCATGATAGAAGCAGAGGGAGCTCGTCCTCAGAAACAGCTGGGGGCAGTGTCCGGCGCCATGTATCACCAGCTATGGCCAGCCAGCCAGCCAACATGCCCTTCAACGTCAGCTGCTGATGCCACCCTAGCGCCATCACCCCAGGGGGGTTCAGCGGTTTGGAAATTTTTTAACGTGTGTGTCTCAGATCGGAGCAAAGCCATCTGTTGTCTCTGCCAGCAAAAATTGAGCCGTGGAAAGGCCAACTCTCACGTAGGGACAAGTGCCTTACGAAGGCACCTGGAGAGAAGGCACAAACAGCTATGGCAAGAACACCTGAGGAAAAGCAGCACCCCTCAAAAGACAAGCCACCCTCCTTCTCCTCCTCCTCCTTCAGGTGCATCGTCTTCATCCACTTTCTCCCTTGCACCTTCACAGCCACCCTCCTTCACACCGCCTCTTCCCTTGAGCGGTTCCTTCTCCTCTGCCCACAGCAGTACCTAGCTGTCCGTGAAGGAAGTATTTGAGCATAAGAAGCAAATGTCTGCCAGTCACCCTCTTGTCCGGCGTCTGACAGCTGGCGTGGCGGAACTATTGGCTCGCCAACTATTACCATACAAGCTGGTGGAGTCGGAGGCTTTCCGTAAGTTTGTGGCCATTGGTACACCGCAGTGGAAGATACCAGGCCGCAATTATTTTTCACAAAAGGCCATACCCAAACTGTACCGTGCAGTTGAGAGGCAAGTGGTGTCATCTCTGGCACACAGCGTTGGGTCAAGGGTCCACCTGACCACGGATGCCTGGTCTGCCAAGCACGGGCAGGGCCACTACATTACATACACAGCCCATTGGGTCAACCTGGTGACCGATGGCAGCAAGCAGGGAGTACGTGGCTGCGCAGAGGACCGACTTGGAACACATCCACGGCTTGCAGGCAGGCCTCCAGCCACCTCCTCTCCACCTGCTATCACCGCTTCGCTGTCATCATCCTCCTCCTCCTCCTCCTTGGCTTGTGCCGCCATCTCCTCTCCAGCTACACAGCCCCAGCACCCCAGGGCCTATGCTGCATGCCAGGTGCGACGGTGTCATGCAGTGTTAGACATGTCTTGCCTGAAAGCGGAGAGTCACACTGAAGCAGCTCTCCTGGCTGCTCTTAACAAACAGGTGGAGCAATGGCTGACCCCGCACAAGCTTGAGATCGGCAACGTGGTGTGTGACAACGGCAGCAATCTCATTGCTGCGTTGAATTTGGGAAAGCTAACACACATACCCTGCATGGCACATGTGCTTAATCTGGTCGTGCAAAGATTTGTGTCCAAGTACCCAGGCTTAGAGGACGTCCTGAAGCAAGCCAGGAAGTTGTGTGGGCATTTCAGGCGCTCTTACAAGGCCATGGCACGCTTTGCGGACATTCAGCGTAGAAACAACTTGTCGGTGAGACGCCTGATTTGTGATAGCCCGACTCGCTGGAATTCCACCCTGCTGATGTTCTCTCGCCTGCTAGACCAGGAGAAAGCCGTCACCCAGTACCTGTATCATTACAGTACAAGGACACAATCTGGGAGGATGGGGATGTTGTGGCCCAACAACTGGACACTGATGTGAAATGCATGCAGGGTCATGGAGCCCTTTGAGAAGGTGACCAAACTGGTGAGTCGCGATGAGGGCACCATCAGCGACTTGATCCCCTACGCCTACTTCCTGGAGCGTGCCGTGCGTAGAGTGGTGGATACAGCTGTGGAGGAGCGTGAACAAGAAGAGTTAGGGCAGCAGGAGTCGTGGGAGCCATTTACACACGAACCCGATGTTTCCACAACACCGGCGGCAGCACAGAGGGGGGAGGAGGAGGAAGAAGAGGAGTCGTGTGGGGAAGGAGAGGAGTCAGACTCTGATGATGGTGATGATGAGGAAGGTGTTTCTGTGGAGGAGGAAGAGGCGGCGGAAGGAGAACAACCGCGGCAGCCATCACAGGGGGCTTCTGCTGCTCCACGTTCCCGTGGAATGGTTCGTGGCTGGGGGGAGGAAGAGGAGTTGCGTCCCATCACTGAGGAAGAGCAAGAGGAGATGGAGAGTACGTCTGCATCCATCTTTGTGCAGATGTCCTCTTTCATGTTGTCCAGCCTGTTGAGGGACCCCCGTATCAAAAAACTCAAGACGAATGACCTGTACTGGGTGGCCATGCTACTAGACCCTCGGTACAGGCACAAAGTGGCGGACCTCTTAGCAACTCAACAAAATGCGGAAAGGATGCAGCACTTGCAGAACAAGCTGTCGATGATGCTTTACAATGCATTTAAGGGTGATGTGGCTGCACAACGCAATCAAGGTACCACTGGCAGTAACCCTCCTCCTCCCAAGTCCACGCAGCCAAAAACAGGACGCTCCAGCGATCTCAGGGTGATGTCGGACATGCGGATGTTCTTTAGTAACTCCTCGCCATAGTCCTTCCGGATCCACCCTCCACCAACGCCTGGACCGGCAGGTAGCCGACTACCTGGCCTTGAGTGTGGATGTAGACTCTGCGAAAAGCGACGATGAACCCTTGGACTACTGGTTGCGCAGGCTTGACCTGTGGCCAGAGCTGTCTCAATTTGCCATACAACTTCTCTCTTGCCCTGCCGCAAGCGTCCTGTCAGAAAGGACCTTCAGTGCAGCTGGAGGCATAGTTACTGAGAAGAGAAGTCGCCTAAGTCACGACAGTGTTCAGTACCTGACCTTTATCAAAATGAATGAGGAATGGATCACGGAGGGCTACTGCACGACCGAAGACTAAGTCAGTCCCCACACACAGCATCTCTGCCTGCAGGCCGCTTGACTGCCTTCTCCGCCACTACCAACAGGGTCCAGGACTCTAGGCGGATTCCTGAATTTTTAAGGCCGCTGCTAGCAGCGGCCGCTACACTAATTTTTCTGGTGCGTGTACATGTGCCCATCCCCCTTCGTGATCATTACCTTGCCGCGGTGAAGGGGCTTGCGCATCACAATGAAGCAATGACCGCCGGCTATTTGAGTGTCTGGGGTGGGGGTGGCACACAAAAGATAATAAGGTCGTTGCTTCATTGTGGTCAGACCAAATTTGATCAGCTGGACAGTCACTGTTCTGTCATTCAGCTACATCAGCCGGGCAAGCATATGGGCTGAAAAGCCAACATCACCTGCACTCTCATCATGGTGCGCACCAGTCCAGCACGGCCGTCACTACACAAACGGCTGTTTGCACTCACTGCATACCTTTCACTGCATCTGTGACTGCACATTATACCTGGCAGTCAGTGCATAACTTGCACTTGAATGGATACACTTTCAAACAATTTAAAAATACAACCATCTACCATTTTCAAACAATTTAAAAAAAGGGCAAAAAACTTGCCCTCCGTAAAACATTCTTGGCAAATGCTTTCGACTTGGTTTGTCTTCCGCTGGCTCAAGGGTCCATCTGACCACAGATGCCTGGTCTGCAAAGCACGGTCAGGGCAGCTACAGCATGGGTCTCAGCAGGCTCCCACTTCGGGCCGGAATCCAACCTTCATTCCCCGCGGTGACAATGGCAGACTTGCCCTCCATAATGGATTCCCGTTAAAGGATTTAAAGTTAATTCATTTCAATTAGGGCCGCAAAAGGTCCTCCTGAGTCCTGTATTGTTATTTTGGTCACTACCTCGGGGCGGGCGTGCATGCCTGCCTGCCTCCCTCCTTGCCTGGATGTGTGGTGGTAGACGTTGATCAGGCTCCAACTCCGGAACGCAATACAAGAGGGAACTCGTCCTCAGAAACAGCTGGGGGCAGTGTCTGGCGCCATGTATCGCCCGCTATGGCCAGACAGCCAACATGCCCTTCAACGTCAGCTGCTGATGCCACCGTAGCGCCATCAGCCCAGGGGGGCTCAGCAGTTTGGACATTTTTTAATGTGTGTGTCTCAGATCGGAGCAAAGCCATCTGTTGTCTCTGCCAGCATAAATTGAGCCGTGGAAAGGCCAACTGTCACATAGGGACAAGTGCTTTACGAAGGCACCTGGAGCGAAGGCACAAACAGCTATGGCAAGAACACCTGAGGAAAAGCAGCACCCCTCAAAAGACAAGCCGCGGAGAACAACCGCGGCAGCCGTCACAGGGGGCTTCTGCTGCTCCACGTTCCCATGGTATTGTTCGCGGCTAGGGGAGGAAGAATGGATACACTTTTAAACAATTTAAAAATACAACAACCATCTAAACTTTCAAACTCAAAGTACATTCATTTCAAATACACAGCAGGGCCTCGAAAGTCCTCCTCCTGTATTGTTATTTTTGGTCACTACCTCGGGGCGGGCGGGCATGCATGCCTGCCTGCTGCCCTCCTTGGATGTGTAGTGGTAGCCGTTGCTCAGGCTCCACACCGGATTCAAACCCCTCATTCCCCGGCCATTACCCGGGGTCACAATGGCAGACTTGCCCGCCTCCACAGGATTCTCATTGTAGCGGTACTGAACAAGTACACAGCTGGTAGAAAATGTAATTTAAAAACAAAACGTAAGCTTTTTAACAATGCCATGGAAAGTTGAGAAGGAAGTCACACATTACCTGACATCGCTGAGTGAGGAAGAGCAATCTCGCCATGTTGCGCAGTAGTCCAGCATGGCCGTCACTACACAAACAGCTGTTTGCGGTGCGTTACACAGTGAGTTTGGTGTGTCAGTGTGAAGCAGTACTCTAATTACACTCCCTGATTGATGTATACACATGCAAGATGTTTGAAAGCACGTTAGGCCTGCAATTTAGCATTCAATGTGATTTCTGCCCTTAAAACGCTGCTTTGCGTCACATCCAGATTTTTCCCCGGGACTTTTGGCATGTATCCCACTCCGCCATGCCCCCCTCCAGGTGTTAGACCCTTGAAACATCTTTTCCATCACTTTTGTGGCCAGCATAATTTTTTCTATTTTTCAAAGTTCGCCTCCCCATTGAAGTCTATTGCGGTTCGCGAACTTTTCCGCGAACCGAACCTTTCGCGGAAGTTCGCGAACCCGGTTCGCGAACCGAAAATCGGAGGTTCGCGACATCTCTACAGTTGACGCATGTGCAGCAGCACTGCTCCCCAACAGGGGCATAACTAGAAGTCACCGGACCCCCTGCAAGAATCTGGGCCCCCCCCACTCAGGGTTTTTTGGGGGCAGGAGGGGTCACAGCATGAGGGGAGAGCATTGGATATTGGCAGGGAGAAGGGGGCCAGTCCCCCTCCCCCCTCACCTCGAGCCACCTTACCTCTCAGCGCTCCCCTCCAGCATCTATTACTGGCAGCAGCGGCGGCAGGCAGGACACATACCTCCATCCACCGCCGGAGATTCCGATCTGTAAGTGCTTCATGCTACTTCCTGTTTAAACAGGAAGTAGCGTGAAGCACTTAGAGATCAGAGACCTCCGCAGTGGATAGAGATGTATGTATGTATAGCTACCGCCGCCGCTGCCAATAAAAGGTGCTGGAGGGGAACGACTGTCCCCCCTCCCCGCTGATGTCCAATACTCTCCCCTCATGCTGTGACCCCTCCTGCCCCCCAAAACTGCCCTGAGCGGGCCCCAGAGAGAGCCACCCTGCAGATGCAGGGGCTGCATCCCCTATTGTTACACCCCTGCTCCCCAACACTGTCCTCAAGACCCATCAATAGTGCATGTTTTGTGGAAATCCACAGAGCTACCTGTAGTTAATCAGCTGTGCTGAGACACTCATTACCCCACTTGTGAATGCTTGTGGTCTCCTGCAAAAATGTACGGTTGGTGGACCTTGAGGACAGGGTTGGGAACTCTGCATCAAACTAATATGACTGCACTGCAGTAGAGACTTCAGTGCTCAGATATAACCTTTACAAATAAAAATATAGGACACTAGGAAAATGCAATGGTATCAGTTGAAAAGGGTGGCAGAGTGCTATATCTTATTTTATACCGGCTATATCATGTTTATATTGGCTAAATCATGAAAATGGTTGCAGACAGTTACAATAAAGCACATGATTTTAATCCTTATAACACAATTATAACACAAAGAGGTAGCGCCACTAAGGATCAGCTGTACACCACACTATCCTTCTCCCAATTAAAACAGGTGACATGGGCTCAACATCAATCTCTCAATATACTAATAGCTTATAACATATCCTATATCAGTCCATTGGGCTAAAATGGAAACAAAAACAGTCTCTAAAGTGACTTGATCGCCTATCTTCAGAATCCTTCAATTTTTTCCACGATGGCAATAGGTATCCTCCACCACACCCTTTGTGCCAAACTCACCGTCCACCTAGACCCTCAGACAGGTCTAGTCACGCATTGGGACCATTACCAGGTTGTCCCCCACCTCTCTGGCACGGATAATGATGATTCACCCTTGTCCCTCTCTTCACCGATCACCGTCTTCTTAATATATATTGCTGGACTCCAAAAACCTCAATAAAAAGGACCTCTCATAGCGTAATACTGTATAGCATTTATTACTTTAAAACACAGATTGCACTCACGTTTTCCAAGTTAAAATCAAAGCACAGAGTTTTTCTTGAGGCGGGCTCTCCCCGCTATTGTTGGCCGCAGGCAGGCTGGTTGCTGTAGTCCCTCCGTGTGCTACACCGTTGGTGCGCGCTCCCCTCCGGCTACACTCCACGTGAGATGCCTGCCGCTCGATAAACGCTTCCTGCTTGCGTGGTTAGGCTCCGCCCGACATGTTTCGTCATCAAATGACTCATCAGGGACACGGGCCAACCACGCAGCAGGCTCTACAAATACGTGCGTAATCTCCTTCCCCTCCCATCCGCGCCACCCATCTGTCAGCCTCCAATGGGAGCTCTTACCACCCCAAACACATTATCCCCACTTGTAGCACCCAGCCTACTGTGCACGGAGGAAAACCGCCCTTACAAGCCATATATACATACATTAATGTCAAAATCTTACGACCATAAAAAGAGCCTTCCCTAACTTAATAATGAATCTCTCCCTCCTATCACATCCAAATCTCTATTTATACTTAACATACCAATATTGTACTTAAATTAATCTATATTCCCTATTTTTCAGTAAAAGATGCTGATAAGAACAAAAATAATGATGAATTCCCTGATACTAGTCAAAGGTCCCCTACTTTCCATACCCCTAAAAACGAATAAAACACTCCTTTTACGCTATGTTCCTAATCCTTTAATCTCAGTCTTCCCACCCCCCATATTCCATTTTTCAATCACCCAGAAAACATTTTATATCCACATCTATGTTCAACCCTCCTGGTCTCAGTGTACCCATATTATATATCCACCTGGTCTCCTCTTGGGAGACCATCCGGGTCATATCACATCCTCGCCAGGAGGGGATAATTATTTTAATAGCACAAAAAGACAAAAGTTTGGGATCACAATTATGATCTTCCCCAAAATGGGCTGATAGGCTATGATTAGGGAAACCTTTACGTATATTTCTTACATGCTCCCCCATCCTTTCTTTCAGAGTTCGAGTAGTTCTGCCAATATATTGCCATCCACACACACACCAAGCCATATAAACCACATATCTATCATTACATGTCACAAATTGTTTAATCCTATATTCCTTTCCATTACTAAATGAAGTAATAGAGGAGGTTTTCACCCCCCTAGCCTCCCTGCAAGCCAGACAGGCCCTGCATGGGAAGAAGCCGGGTGTCTGCCACCCCTGCATTCTAGGTGGTTTGACCGGGTTCACACAACTGGGCGCAAGGATTTGCTTGAGGTTCTGTGCCTTCCTATATATAAATTTTGGTCTAGGTGGAATGATGGTCCCCAGCACCCGATCCGTCCCCAGTACATCCCAATGTTTGTGAATAATTCGCTGCAAATCTCTGTACTGTGTACTGAAACCTGTAATAAATGCCAGGTCATACTCACCTTGATCCCCTTCATTAGTCCGGTTTGTGAGGAGCTCCTCCCTCCTCCTTTGTCTAACTGTCTCAATTTCCATTTGCAACTGATTCTCCTCATAACCCTTCTCAAGGAATCTGTTTTTTAATAGTCCTGCCTGCTCATCATAATCATCCAAATCCGTACAGTTTCTACGCATACGCAGAAACTGTCCCTTCGGTATCCTCTTTATCCAGGATGGGTGATGGGAACTTTTTACAGATATATACCCATTCCTGTCTGTTGTTTTGAAGTAACTCTTAGTTCTAACCCTTCCTTCATACCTCATGATCTCCAGATCCAAAAAATGGATTTTCTCCTCACTGGATTCAGCTGTTAGGGATATACCCACATTGTTGCTGTTCAATTTATTAATAAATTCCTGCAATCCCATTTCCCCCCCTCCCCATACAAAGAATAAATCATCTATAAAACGCCCCCATGCCTTAACCTGTGTGGCCTCCCCCAGTATCCCCTCTTCCCACTTTCCCATAAATAAATTCGCGAGGCTAGGAGCATAACTAGCCCCCATCGTACATCATTTGTGCTGCCTGTAAAAACTCCCATTGTGCCAAAAATAATTACGTTCTAAAGCGAACCTTAGCAACTTGAGGATATATCCCTTCTGTTCCTCTCTCATGGAGTCATCCCTATCCATATAGTATTCCACTGCCTCCAAACCTAGGTCATGACTAATGTTCGTATATAGGGAGGCGACATCAGCTGTCACCATAATGTCGCCCTCTCCTATTACCAAAGTATCAAGCTTCTGTAACATGTGCGTAGTATCCCTAAGCACATTGGGCAATTGTCCCACCAAAGGTTGCAAAAATTCGTCGAGGTACTGTCCTAACCTATGAGTCACTGATCCTATGCCACTGACTATGGGCCTTCCTGGGGGATTTTCTCTGCTCTTGTGAATTTTTGGTACTTGATATATAATTGGAATTCTTGGTACATCAGGGATGAGGTACCTAAATTCCCCATCACTAATGTATCCCCTATCCAAGCCCTCCTTTAATATTGTCCTTAATTCCTGCATATACATCCTTGTGGGATCACCCCTCAAAACTGTATACGCTTCTCTGTCCTGGACCAGTCTGTCCAGTTCTGTACTATACTGCTGTTTGCTTAGGACCACCACTCCACCCCCCTTGTCAGCGGGACGGATTACAAGATTTTTCTCTTCAAGCATCTCCCTGGCTATGTTTTTCTCCATATAACTTCCATTATCAGGCATTCGATTCATATCCTTGATGACCAAATCCTTAAACACCTCTATGGCATTATAGCTACTATCCTGGGGAAAAAAATTGGACTTATTTTTTAAAGTTGTATGTCTATATTCATTATGGGTATCATTCCTTACTACATTAGGCCTACCCGCAAAATATTTCTTTAACCATTTCAGCCCGCGGGGATTTTTCGACTTATGCATCAGAGCAATTTTCACCTCCCATTCATTCGCTAATAACTTTATCACTACTTATCACAATTTATTGATCTATATCTTGTTTTTTCCGCCACTAATTAGGCTTTCTGTGGGTGGTACATTTTGCTAAGAGCCACTTTACCGTAAATGCATTTTAACAAGATTAATAAGAAAAAAATGGAAAAAAATTCATTAATTCTCAGTTTTCGGCCATTATAGCTTTAAAATAATCCACGCTACCATAATTAAAACCTATGTATTTTATTTGCCCGTATGTCTCGATTATTATACCATTTAAATTTTGTCCCTATCACAATGTATGGTGCCAATATTTTATTTGTAAATAAAGGTGCATCGTTTCCGTTTTGCGTCCATCACTATTTACAAGCTTATAATTTTAAAAATGTTTGTAGTATACGCCCTTCAAATGCATATTTTAAAAGTTCAGACCCTTAGGTAACTATTTATGTCTTTTTTTTTTTTTTTCTAATTGTAATTTTTTTTTTTTACTATTAAAACTTTTATTTGGGGAATATTTTGGTGTGGGACATAAACTGTTAATTTTTAATGTTGTTTTCTGTGTAAATTGTTATGTTTAATATGTGTAGCTGTAGTTTACTATTTGGCCACAAGATGGCCACCTTCGTTTTTAGTTTCCCTCCTTGTACTTCCTGCTACGCGGAAGTACAAGGGGGATGCGGAAATCTGGCCGGGCAGAAGAGCCGGAGCCTCACAGGTGAGCGCTTCGGATTTTCTGCGGGGGAAAGGGATCGGTGATCGGGAACCATGTTCCCTTTCACTGATCCCAGGGCTACCGGGCGGCACAGCGGGGATGCGGGGGCGCGCCCGCGATCGCGGGCGGGAGCGCGCCCAAGCGCGGGAGCGCTGCTGAGCTGCCGCCCAGACGTGAGCTTCACGTCCGGGCGGCGGAAATGGTTAAGTGCAATTTTCTCGTGAATTTATTTATATCTATATATGTGGAAAATTTGTCTAATCCTTGCTTCGGTGCAAATTTTAATCCCTTGTCCAAAAGTGTCAATTCTTTCTTATCCAGTGTGACCCCGCTCAAATTATATATCCCTTCCCCTACAGATTTCTCATCCTTTTTGTTCCTCCCCTTCCCCCCCCTTGTGCCTCGTCTTGCCCTCTTTTTCCTGGGTACCCCTGATAACCTAAACTCCCCTCCACCCCCTGATTCCAATCCCTCGGCCCATACCTGGGCCCCCCCTCTAAAAAAGGTTCCATTTGTCTATGGTGTCTAATGGGATCATACCTATTTGAGACAGGGATCCCATATCTGTGATCAAACGCATTTCTATCCTGTCCCCTATCATATCCCTGATATGAACCCCTATTGTGTCCCCTACTCCCCCCCCCCCCACCCCCTTACGCTCCCCCCTCTATTCATTGTGTCCTGTGATCCCCCTTGTGCACTTGCCCCTACTTCCAATCCCCCCAATCCTTCTCTCACAGTGATACCTTTACTTTCCTCAGCTGTGTTAGTGTTATGTGTCTTAGCTTGTGCAACTTTTAAATCCTCTTTTTTCTTTATTTGCCATTTGTAAACCTCATTTTTACGTGTCGCTTCTGAATCCCTCTGGAATTTTTTTCGTTTCTCTGCCATTATTTCCTTTTCGTTCCTTTCCAGAATCTCCCCAACTTTTCTAGTTTTTGTTTTATACTCCTCTGTGCCACTGATAGGCAGTAGCTTCTGTTTAATGCCATCTATTTCCCCGCCCAATTGTTCCAACCTTTGTGTTTTTCTTTTAATTAATAATTTTACCAAACCACTTCCACATTTATCAAAATATTCAGCCCATTCTTTATCATTTTCCTCATTATCTTCACCATCATTGGCTGCCATCTCCCATCTCAAACGTCTCGGTACAATTCCTTCCTTGTCATATTTTGTCAATGTGGCTAAGTCCCACCAAGTGGCCTGTTCTTTAACTGCCACATTTTGGAGTTTCTTGAACTCTTGCTCAACACTACTTCCTGCTTCCCCCATATCAATAAATACTGTGTCCAAATCCACAACCCTCCGGGCTCTATGTTCAAACACATCCATGCCTGCTGCGCCTGCGCTATTCATCTAAGCAATATATACCAAAGCACACGCGCGCCAGCACTAGATGTGCCCTGCAGATTGAACAATACCAGTATTAATGGTTAACACAGGGCCTGTCTGGCTTGCAGGGAGGCTAGGGGGGTGAAAACCTCCTCTATTACTTCATTTAGTAATGGAAAGGAATATAGGATTAAACAATTTGTGACATGTAATGATAGATATGTGGTTTATATGGCTTGGTGTGTGTGTGGATGGCAATATATTGGCAGAACTACTCGAACTCTGAAAGAAAGGATGGGGGAGCATGTAAGAAATATACGTAAAGGTTTCCCTAATCATAGCCTATCAGCCCATTTTGGGGAAGATCATAATTGTGATCCCAAACTTTTGTCTTTTTGTGCTATTAAAAAAATTATCCCCTCCTGGCGAGGATGTGATATGACCCGGATGGTCTCCCAAGAGGAGACCAGGTGGATATATAATATGGGTACACTGAGACCAGGAGGGTTGAACATAGATGTGGATATAAAATGTTTTCTGGGTGATTGAAAAATGGAATATGGGGGGTGGGAAGACTGAGATTAAAGGATTAGGAACATAGCGTAAAAGGAGTGTTTTATTCGTTTTTAGGGGTATGGAAAGTAGGGGACCTTTGACTAGTATCAGGGAATTCATCATTATTTTTGTTCTTATCAGCATCTTTTACTGAAAAATAGGGAATATAGATTAATTTTAGTACAATATTGGTATGTTAAGTATAAATAGAGATTTGGATGTGATAGAAGGGAGAGATTCATTATTAAGTTAGGGAAGGCTCTTTTTATGGTCGTAAGATTTTGACATTAATGTATGTATATATGGCTTGTAAGGGCGGTTTTCCTCCGTGCACAGTAGGCTGGGTGCTACGAGTGGGGATAATGTGTTTGGGGTGGTAAGAGCTCCCATTGGAGGCTGACAGATGGGTGGCGCGGATGGGAGGGGGAAGGAGATTACGCACGTATTTGTAGAGCCTGCTGCGTGGTTGGCCCGTGTCCCTGATGAGTCATTTGATGACGAAACATGTCGGGCGGAGCCTAACCACGCAAGCAGGAAGCGTTTATCGAGCGGCAGACGTCTCACGTGGAGTGTAGCCGGAGGGGAGCGCGCACCAACGGTGTAGCACACGGAGGGACTACAGCAACCAGCCTGCCTGCGGCCAACAATAGCGGGGGAGAGCCCGCCTCAAGAAAAACTCTGTGCTTTGATTTTAACTTGGAAAACGTGAGTGCAATCTGTGTTTTAAAGTAATAAATGCTATACAGTATTACGCTATGAGAGGTCCTTTTTATTGAGGTTTTTGGAGTCCAGCAATATATATTAAGAAGACGGTGATCGGTGAAGAGAGGGACAAGGGTGAATCATCATTATCCGTGCCAGAGAGGTGGGGGACAACCTGGTAATGGTCCCAATGCGTGACTAGACCTGTCTGAGGGTCTAGGTGGACGGTGAGTTTGGCACAAAGGGTGTGGTGGAGGATACCTATTGCCATCGTGGAAAAAATTGAAGGATTCTGAAGATAGGCGATCAAGTCACTTTAGAGACTGTTTTTGTTTCCATTTTAGCCCAATGGACTGATATAGGATATGTTATAAGCTATTAGTATATTGAGAGATTGATGTTGAGCCCATGTCACCTGTTTTAATTGGGAGAAGGATAGTGTGGTGTACAGCTGATCCTTAGTGGCGCTACCTCTTTGTGTTATAATTGTTGTTTGATAAGGGAGGAGGCGAACAGGGGGAGGCTGTGTTAACCATTAATACTGGTATTGTTCAATCTGCAGGGCACATCTAGTGCTGGCGCGCGTGTGCTTTGGTATATATTGCTTAGATGAATAGCGCAGGCGCAGCAGGCATGGATGTGTTTGAACATAGAGCCCGGAGGGTTGTGGATTTGGACACAGTATTTATTGATATGGGGGAAGCAGGAAGTAGTGTTGAGCAAGAGTTCAAGAAACTCCAAAATGTGGCAGTTAAAGAACAGGCCACTTGGTGGGACTTAGCCACATTGACAAAATATGACAAGGAAGGAATTGTACCGAGACGTTTGAGATGGGAGATGGCAGCCAATGATGGTGAAGATAATGAGGAAAATGATAAAGAATGGGCTGAATATTTTGATAAATGTGGAAGTGGTTTGGTAAAATTATTAATTAAAAGAAAAACACAAAGGTTGGAACAATTGGGCGGGGAAATAGATGGCATTAAACAGAAGCTACTGCCTATCAGTGGCACAGAGGAGTATAAAACAAAAACTAGAAAAGTTGGGGAGATTCTGGAAAGGAACGAAAAGGAAATAATGGCAGAGAAACGAAAAAAATTCCAGAGGGATTCAGAAGCGACACGTAAAAATGAGGTTTACAAATGGCAAATAAAGAAAAAAGAGGATTTAAAAGTTGCACAAGCTAAGACACATAACACTAACACAGCTGAGGAAAGTAAAGGTATCACTGTGAGAGAAGGATTGGGGGGATTGGAAGTAGGGGCAAGTGCACAAGGGGGATCACAGGACACAATGAATAGAGGGGGGAGCGTAAGGGGGTGGGGGGGGGGGAGTAGGGGACACAATAGGGGTTCATATCAGGGATATGATAGGGGACAGGATAGAAATGCGTTTGATCACAGATATGGGATCCCTGTCTCAAATAGGTATGATCCCATTAGACACCATAGACAAATGGAACCTTTTTTAGAGGGGGGGCCCAGGTATGGGCCGAGGGATTGGAATCAGGGGGTGGAGGGGAGTTTAGGTTATCAGGGGTACCCAGGAAAAAGAGGGCAAGACGAGGCACAAGGGGGGGGGAAGGGGAGGAACAAAAAGGATGAGAAATCTGTAGGGGAAGGGATATATAATTTGAGCGGGGTCACACTGGATAAGAAAGAATTGACACTTTTGGACAAGGGATTAAAATTTGCACCGAAGCAAGGATTAGACAAATTTTCCACATATATAGATATAAATAAATTCACGAGAAAATTGCACTTAAAGAAATATTTTGCGGGTAGGCCTAATGTAGTAAGGAATGATACCCATAATGAATATAGACATACAACTTTAAAAAATAAGTCCAATTTTTTTCCCCAGGATAGTAGCTATAATGCCATAGAGGTGTTTAAGGATTTGGTCATCAAGGATATGAATCGAATGCCTGATAATGGAAGTTATATGGAGAAAAACATAGCCAGGGAGATGCTTGAAGAGAAAAATCTTGTAATCCGTCCCGCTGACAAGGGGGGTGGAGTGGTGGTCCTAAGCAAACAGCAGTATAGTACAGAACTGGACAGACTGGTCCAGGACAGAGAAGCGTATACAGTTTTGAGGGGTGATCCCACAAGGATGTATATGCAGGAATTAAGGACAATATTAAAGGAGGGCTTGGATAGGGGATACATTAGTGATGGGGAATTTAGGTACCTCATCCCTGATGTACCAAGAATTCCAATTATATATCAAGTACCAAAAATTCACAAGAGCAGAGAAAATCCCCCAGGAAGGCCCATAGTCAGTGGCATAGGATCAGTGACTCATAGGTTAGGACAGTACCTCGACGAATTTTTGCAACCTTTGGTCGGACAATTGCCCAATGTGCTTAGGGATACTACGCACATGTTACAGAAGCTTGATACTTTGGTAATAGGAGAGGGCGACATTATGGTGACAGCTGATGTCGCCTCCCTATATACGAACATTAGTCATGACCTAGGTTTGGAGGCAGTGGAATACTATATGGATAGGGATGACTCCATGAGAGAGGAACAGAAGGGATATATCCTCAAGTTGCTAAGGTTCGCTTTAGAACGTAATTATTTTTGGCACAATGGGAGTTTTTACAGGCAGCACAAAGGATGTGCGATGGGGGCTAGTTATGCTCCTAGCCTCGCAAATTTATTTATGGGAAAGTGGGAAGAGGGGATACTGGGGGAGGCCACACAGGTTAAGGCATGGGGGCGTTTTATAGATGATTTATTCTTTGTATGGGGAGGGGGGGAAATGGGATTGCAGGAATTTATTAATAAATTGAACAGCAACAATGTGGGTATATCCCTAACAGCTGAATCCAGTGAGGAGAAAATCCATTTTTTGGATCTGGAGATCATGAGGTATGAAGGAAGGGTTAGAACTAAGAGTTACTTCAAAACAACAGACAGGAATGGGTATATATCTGTAAAAAGTTCCCATCACCCATCCTGGATAAAGGGGATACCGAAGGGACAGTTTCTGCGTATGCGTAGAAACTGTACGGATTTGGATGATTATGATGAGCAGGCAGGACTATTAAAAAACAGATTCCTTGAGAAGGGTTATGAGGAGAATCAGTTGCAAATGGAAATTGAGACAGTTAGACAAAGGAGGAGGGAGGAGCTCCTCACAAACCGGACTAATGAAGGGGATCAAGGTGAGTATGACCTGGCATTTATTACAGGTTTCAGTACACAGTACAGAGATTTGCAGCGAATTATTCACAAACATTGGGATGTACTGGGGACGGATCGGGTGCTGGGGACCATCATTCCACCTAGACCAAAATTTATATATAGGAAGGCACAGAACCTCAAGCAAATCCTTGCGCCCAGTTGTGTGAACCCGGTCAAACCACCTAGAATGCAGGGGTGGCAGACACCCGGCTTCTTCCCATGCAGGGCCTGTCTGGCTTGCAGGGAGGCTAGGGGGGTGAAAACCTCCTCTATTACTTCATTTAGTAATGGAAAGGAATATAGGATTAAACAATTTGTGACATGTAATGATAGATATGTGGTTTATATGGCTTGGTGTGTGTGTGGATGGCAATATATTAGCAGAACTACTCGAACTCTGAAAGAAAGGATGGGGGAGCATGTAAGAAATATACGTAAAGGTTTCCCTAATCATAGCCTATCAGCCCATTTTGGGGAAGATCATAATTGTGATCCCAAACTTTTGTCTTTTTGTGCTATTAAAAAAATTATCCCCTCCTGGCGAGGATGTGATATGACCCGGATGGTCTCCCAAGAGGAGACCAGGTGGATATATAATATGGGTACACTGAGACCAGGAGGGTTGAACATAGATGTGGATATAAAATGTTTTCTGGGTGATTGAAAAATGGAATATGGGGGGTGGGAAGACTGAGATTAAAGGATTAGGAACATAGCGTAAAAGGAGTGTTTTATTCGTTTTTAGGGGTATGGAAAGTAGGGGACCTTTGACTAGTATCAGGGAATTCATCATTATTTTTGTTCTTATCAGCATCTTTTACTGAAAAATAGGGAATATAGATTAATTTTAGTACAATATTGGTATGTTAAGTATAAATAGAGATTTGGATGTGATAGGAGGGAGAGATTCATTATTAAGTTAGGGAAGGCTCTTTTTATGGTCGTAAGATTTTGACATTAATGTATGTATATATGGCTTGTAAGGGCGGTTTTCCTCCGTGCACAGTAGGCTGGGTGCTACGAGTGGGGATAATGTGTTTGGGGTGGTAAGAGCTCCCATTGGAGGCTGACAGATGGGTGGCGCGGATGGGAGGGGGAAGGAGATTACGCACGTATTTGTAGAGCCTGCTGCGTGGTTGGCCCGTGTCCCTGATGAGTCATTTGATGACGAAACATGTCGGGCGGAGCCTAACCACACAAGCAGGAAGCGTTTATCGAGCGTCAGGCGTCTTACGTGGAGTGTAGCCGGAGGGGAGCGCGCACCAACGGTGTAGCACACGGAGGGACTACAGCAACCAGCCTGCCTGCGGCCAACAATAGCGGGGGAGAGCCCGCCTCAAGAAAAACTCTGTGCTTTGATTTTAACTTGGAAAACGTGAGTGCAATCTGTGTTTTAAAGTAATAAATGCTATACAGTATTACGCTATGAGAGGTCCTTTTTATTGAGGTTTTTGGAGTCCAGCAATATATATTAAGAAGACGGTGATCGGTGAAGAGAGGGACAAGGGTGAATCATCATTATCCGTGCCAGAGAGGTGGGGGACGACCTGGTAATGGTCCCAATGCGTGACTAGACCTGTCTGAGGGTCTAGGTGGACGGTGAGTTTGGCACAAAGGGTGTGGTGGAGGATACCTATTGCCATCGTGGAAAAAATTGAAGGATTCTGAAGATAGGCGATCAAGTCACTTTAGAGACTGTTTTTGTTTCCATTTTAGCCCAATGGACTGATATAGGATATGTTATAAGCTATTAGTATATTGAGAGATTGATGTTGAGCCCATGTCACCTGTTTTAATTGGGAGAAGGATAGTGTGGTGTACAGCTGATCCTTAGTGGCGCTACCTCTTTGTGTTATAATTGTTGTTTGATAAGGGAGGAGGCGAACAGGGGGAGGCTGTGTTAACCATTAATACTGGTATTGTTCAATCTGCAGGGCACATCTAGTGCTGGCGCGCGTGTGCTTTGGTATATATGATTTTAATCCTGCTTACACTATATGCCTTTAATATAGTAAAGGCTATATTTTTACAACTACATTTTGGCCTCATTATTTGTTTAATTTTATTTGCGGCTACTACAATCCACAAAAAATACCAGCTATTTTGTTCAAGCAAATACTGGCTATACCTTTACCGTTTATAGCTTTTCAAGATTGCACCCTCAAAGATCATTGTAAATAACGTTTATATCTTTGACATAAAATGTGCCTACAATGATTACGCCAAATACCGGTTATATCCTTTAAATATTGGAGCTACAACCATCTCACTGAATACCACTATGGGGGGGTTAAGTTTAAGGGCTGAGGGTTTAATGTTGGGCACCACCATGAGGGGGGTTAAGATTAAGCCAGTGGCGTAGCTAAGGAACTGTGGGCCCCGATGCAAGTTTTACAATGGGGCCCCCCAAGCACTCTATACATAACAATTGATACGGCGCACCAAAACCTGCCAATGGCAACTACAGTGTCAGAGGTGCAAGAAGGAGATGGGGAACAGTGTGTTAATGATTACCACTATCCAAAGTATCTATAGAAGTGATTATTATGAGCACAGGACCAATAGAGAGTTAATACTGCAGTTGAGGGAGGGCCCCTCGGGGCCCCTCTGGCCCAAGGGCCCTGATGCGGTTGCAACTTCTGCACCCCCTATTGCTATGCCCATGGATTAAGCACTTCCAGGGTGGAGTTAAGGATAGGGGGGGTATAAGGGTTAGGTACCACCATGGCAGGTTAAGGTTAGGCACCGGGGGAGGTAAGATTAGGCACCACCATGGGGGGGGTTAAGGATAAGGCCCCGAGGGGGGTCGAGGGTTAGGCATCACCATGAGGGGTTAAAGTTAGGTGCCGGGGGTTAAGGTTAGGGTTAAATTCTAATAGCAGCTACATCTATTGCCTTTTGCAAATAGAATCACACTCATTGGTTACAAACAGGCAGCCTTTTATAAACAAAATCAAATTAATCGGCTACATCTGTCATCCTTTTATAAACAAAATCATGTTTATTGGCTACATCTGGCCCCTTTATTGGCTATATCCGATGCCCTTTTATAAACAAAATCATGTTTATTGGTTACATTTGGTGCCCTTTTTTCCAGCACCCCTTTTACATGTACACAAATACTATGTACCTGTAACGATCGGTGTCAGCACACAGAGAGAATCTGATTATTGGTGATCTGCAGTATCACCAAGAATACAGATATATACCTGATTATTGATAATCTGCAGAATCACCGATAATACAGATATATTGCTAACCTCTGGACACCTGGATAATGTGAGTGTTTGGTGTAACGGTAGTACTTTGAGTATAGCACAGGAAATTAGAGACCTAGTATGGAGTATGGGCAATACTGCTCTAAAGATAAGGAAACCTTCCAGTAGCCTGAGACTCCCCAAGGGGCGGAGTCAGGCTGGAAGAAGGAAGGTCCAGAGAGTGAGTGACAATAAAGACAAATGTCACTGAGTGATCTGGAAACTATCTCTTAATAGTAGAGATGGCTCTCGAGGTCGGGCAAGCCAGGTCGGCAACACACGGTCAGATAAGGTACATAGACAGAAGGCTGATTCGGTATCCAAGGCAAGCAGGGTTTGGCAACAGAGTATCAGATGTGCGAGGTACCGAATCAGAGATCAGAGGAGTAGTCAGGAAAGCAATAATTCATAACAGATATCAAACAATGCCTAGTCTGGGTGTGAGGTCCGTGGTCTCTACACCCTGGAACTAGTCTGATGTATAACAGAATGGTAACACAAGTTCCCTAGTCTGGGTGTGAGGTCCATGGTCTCTACGCCCTGGAACTGGTCTAAGCATAAACAGATTGATAACACAGGTTCCCTAGTCTGGGTGTGAGGTCCGTGGTCTCTACACCCTGGAACTGGTCTAAGCATAAACAGAATATAATACAAGTAATCTGGCTCAGTGTGAATTCCCAGGTCCACCTGGTTCAAACACACTGCAGGATCTGGCTAAGGTCTGAGTGCTTCCACGTAGTGTTCGCAACGGCAGACAACTTGTGACTGGCCAGCAGCAACTATATATAGTGTAGCACTCTCTGGCGCCACCTCTAAGTGATGGAATAATAGAAACTTGCTCTGGCGTCAGCTGACCAGCCTGGTCAGCTGGTCCCCTCTTGGTCGTCATAAAAGTTCTGCCTCTCAGCGCGCGCGCGCGTATTCCTAAACCCGTGTGAACTAACAGACTCAGCCACACCAGAGGCATGCTGCTGCGTGCAACTGCCGCGCTGGACGCAGAACCAGCCGCCTTACTGTCGTTACATGCGGCGGCTTTTCCGCGTCCTGCTATGTCACTAGATGCACGCTTCCGCGTGCAGACCGCCGCGTTGGACGCGGAATCAGCCGCCTTGCTGTCAGTACAAGCGCCGTCTTTTCCGCGTTTTCTCACAGTACCATTGTTACTACATATACAATTAATAACCTTTGAGTTTATTTTTAGCTCAGGTTTGCTTTAATGCCACTTTATAGTCTCCACATTGACTTGAGATTCAGCACTTATATAAAGAATAAATACTGAATACAAGTCCTTCCAAATGCAACTTCTCCACATTGAGAAGGCAATTACTATAGCAAAACTATGAACAAGGAAATGAACATAAAGTTACTTTTAATAAAAAATATATAGTAAACAAATAAGCCATTAGTTTGCAAAGGAAATACTGACAACTTACTGGAAGGGAACCTTCAGTGAGTAGCCAGTTATATCAATAAGGCCAGGAACCTGTACATGCCCCAGGCCATCCCTGCCTCCCTCTTTAAGCTACGTACATATGTTGAATTGAACTTGACCATAGAGGAAGTTTCTAGCATGTACAGGAGCCCCCTAACATCGCCTAAAGATCAAGCATGCCAGATCATAAGCAATGCCTGACACTTGAGTGACCCTCGAGCACATTCTCCCCTCTCACACTGGCCAGCGGAAGCAGCTCCATTGTCCCTACACCCTCTAAATAGTAACAATATGTTGCAAAAGCAGGTGGTTTCTAAAGCTATAGTGCCTGCTCCGCTCAAGGGTAATTCGTGGTTCCGGCAATCGCCGCAAATTTCTCTTTCCGAGTCCCTATGACTCGGAGGGGGAATAGTATTTAACGCCACCGTGAATTTCTATGTGGTTTTAAACTTTGGATAAAGGTGAAAGTTACATCAAGCTATGTTCAGTACGTAAAGTGGATGGCCCAACACTGGTATCTTCTTATCCACAGGACACTGCTTTGCAGACAGAGCACTGGAGGCTGCAGCATTGTCCTGATAGAGAGAAACCAAGCACTGCTCTTTAACAGATTGGGATCCTTCTTTTTAACTTGTTTACCTGGCCAGAAACTCAAGGTAATGTTGGTTAACTGTGTGGCCCTTTGGTACTTATTCAACAACATAATTGATATAAATAAAGAACACTTGGCATTGCCTTTATGTTTCACATGCTCATTCCAGCTGGTAAATTCTCAATGACATGAGAGTTTTCCAGTCCATCAATTGTCTCCTAGCTTCAGAATCTCCGTATCACACTGGAAAACAATTTCACAAGGAAATTGAGGTTTAAATGCTGCTTGAGTTTAACATTAGACATTATTCCGGCAGAGCAACTTCACACGTGTTTCTTTTATAATTGACTACAGACTAACTGAAAGTGGAAGCAAGCCATACTAATCTCATATAAGTATTATGGATGATAATAATAGTGGATAGAGCAGGAGAAAAAAGTGATCCAAAAAAATACATTCTATATTGCCACACATGTATGTGTATTCCCCACACTAAAAATGCAATTAACAAAATAATACTACAGGACAGCGCTACATACTGTGACAGCACTACAATCTAACTGACAAGACTCACGCCACAGAAAAAAATATCAGATAATCTATCATATCAGGGTAAAGGTATGTACAGATGCGTGACCGCCCGCTGTGTGACGTCACATACCCACCACTCCGTTGTCCCTCTGCCACCCCACATAGCAACAGAGCGAGTCGTCAGCGATACAGCTAACTTGGGTCTGTGCAGTCTGGCTCTGCGATGTCGCCTGAGGGATCGGGTCCTAATCCCCAAAGGCCAACATCATTCAGCTGGTAGAGCTGGGGACTGTAGAGGAATATCTATCTGAGATCCTTAGGTCACTGGTTCGATTCTGGTTCGAAGGAATCAGTCAAAGGAGTGCACGTACCTTAAGAGATGTAGAACCATCTGTTGGCAATCAAAAATCTTGAAATTAGGTGGTGATAAATAGTGTTTTACAGATTCAGTACAAATTTATTTTTTCAAATATTAATCATTCACTTCAATCAGAACCAAATATCATCATTATATGGTTCAGGAATTCAGGAAGCTTGGTGGGCTTAATAAACCCATTTTACTTATTCCCATAAATAGAAAAAGAGACCCTTGTTCTTCAAAGGTGCTTTGTGGGGGGAGGGAGGGGTTTTCACACATCTGCTAACAAGATATCCTCCCATGTTGGAAGCCATGTGGGTTGTTACAGTTTCCGTGAGTAGCCACGTACTGGCTTTTACTTGTTGACCATCCAAACACACATGGTGCTATCCTTAAGAGGCACTGTAGGGATGTTTTTTATTAAAATAAGTATTTAAATTACATATATTAATATGATATCAATCTGATATTGCAGCAATTGTTTTTATAAACATTTATCCTGATCAAAATCCATGCTGAAAAAGTATTATCACCTGGTATGCTGGTAGCCTATATAAAATTCAATTGTCATGGCCAGTGAATGGTTAATAAATCTTCAATGTAACATCACTATTATATTTTGACTTTGCCAGCCTTTTATGCAAATTATATTTGAGGCATTCATAATGCCTCAGAGTCAGAATTCATGAAAAGCGTCATTTATAAATAACATTTTTCATGAACATGCTGTATTAGTGTTTTGAAATCACATAGCATTATGGCAAATGACACATTCAAAGAATGACATCAGCACCTTAAAGGTTCAAAAATCCATTCAGGCTGTGACCAGGTTGAGATAGCAGCATCAAAGCATTGTACGTTTTCTGGACAACAGAGAAGCTTCTCTATGTTGCTAAGCAACCTCATGTTACACTCACACAGCTGGAGTATACTGCTAGGAAACAGTACACTATGTTAATATTCCTATACTGTTTTAAGCTCTTTAAACTTCTCAAATACATCTTTGATGTTTTATTTTTGAATCATTTTATGTGTAACGATGGAAAATGTAAAGATGTTCAATTAGGTATGCCCTACATTTTGGTTAGTGGTCAAATGAAAGAGTATTCAATTGTTATTATGGCTATAATCTACCATTGTGCGAGGAATATACTTACATATATTCTCACCATCATGCTGAAACAACAGTACATGGAAACAAAGATAGAGAATAACAAGTTGACAGTCAGGAAACTTGTCTTTAAAACAAAAAAACAGCAGCGGCAGTCCTTATTTGGATTTAAATACACTATTTTTCTTAAAAAAATACATTGGACTTTTATATTACTAAGCAAAGTAATCTTCTTAAACGGAATGTCCAGGCATCTTAAAAAAAAAGATCTATTTACCCGGGGCTTCCTCCAGCCCCTTGCAGCTGACATGTTCCACGCCGTACCTCCGCTCTCAGCCGCCGGCCCAGAGTCCCCGCGAGGTTGACCTTTACTGCACCTGCACAAGAGCAGCCGTGAATGAAGTCCACGTTGTCCGGAGTGTACTGTGAAGGTGCAGAACTACTCGCGAGGTCGTCTTCTGCACCGGCAGGGTCCCCGGGCCGGCAGCTGAGAGCGGAGCTGCGGCGTGGGACATGGCTGCAAGGGGCTGGAGGAAGATAAGTACATTTATTTATTTATTTTTAAGATGCCTGGACATTTCCTTCAAAGAGGAATTTTAACCCAGGACTGGACTTTATCCCAATAAGTAGCTGTCATGGATGAACCATAAAAAAACGTAACCACAATCGTTTTCTGCACTGATTGTGATTAATGTTACAATTCAGATTGTATATGTAGGGGCAAAAGCCCCTGGGGTCTGGCTTTTCATTTTTCCAGCTAACAAATAAGTGTGAACTGTAGCCTGAAAAACACCATTTGGCTCTACTTTTGTCAGAGAAGCCCACAGCACAGCAGGAAAGTAGCAGAGCGGAGACGCCTAGACCTAGCTATGAACAGATTGAAAATAATTGTACTTTCTTTTTTGGCCTTTTTAAGAGATGCTGTACTTGTGACCTATATGAAAAGTGTATCGTTTGATTCCTAGTAACCTGATGAACATTTTCATATCCCTTTTAGGGGGGCTGCCATAAACAGCAACCCCATTATTACACTTCTCAGGTTTGGAATATCACACCTGTCTGGTAATAATGTGATCCATATTCTTTGAGGTTTTCGAATTTGCTATTATTATTTGCGTGCAATGAATATTGCTTGAGATAGAGACAAGTCCTATTTTTGTGATTTAATTTTCCCCCAAATCATCAGGGGGCACCCAGCCTCCAGCCCTGGGACTGCCCCTGAGTTTCGCCCACAGAGTGGAGATATATAATAGAGAAGGCTGATTTTCCAGCCAGCTGCAGTTCTCCCTTTTTTGTAAAATCATGTAAGCCTGGAGCCAGCGAGAACCGTGAGGCTTCAATTTTGACTAAATTCTGAAACAAAGGAATTTTTCATTTTTCTTGGACTTCCACAAAAGGACAGTTTTCTTCTAAACTGTTAAGTATTAATTTTCTTTATTTTCCCTTTTACTTTATACTGTGGCTACCGTCTTCATATATTGTGTATATTAATTATGTATATTGCATTTAAAATAAAATGACTTAAGGTCATTTGTATGGCTTTCCGAAGATTTACTACCTGAACTGTTGCATTGGTTCAGTAATAGTAGATTAATAATAAAAATGACAGCCCTCCCAATGATTCACAATCTGTAGGATTTAAACAAACTGCACATAGTGCACATAGTGCATTACTGTTGGATTAAGAGCTTAAAACATGCACCCCAAGTGATTGGTGATCCACACGTGCTTCACTCAGTGTGTACAAGCATAAACTTTCACTTTCTAATATCAGCTCACCAGATGACATCCACCTCAGATCCAGGTGGGTCTAGCGTTTGATGTCAAATAACCAGGCATATGATGTTTTCCACGGCAAGAAGTCATAAGTATTTAATCCAGTTTTCACATGTAAAAAATAATAATAGTGTAAAATTTTGAAACCATACAGCATTGGCCTGTGCTATCCAGCGCACTTACGTAGTCAGAAGTATATCAGGCCTATCGGGCGGATTAGCCCAGCGGTATCACCCCCTCTATGTGGTATCGGCATTCCGTTTCTACAGTGGCGTATCCACATAAGAATAACCACGTTTGCAGCTGGCTGGTGAGCACTTCCGCATCCAGTGATGTCAGATGCACCTGGCTCCGCCCTACGCGTTTCTTCCGTGTGCCTGGGCCCCTGATGAGACCGCACGGACGAAACGCACTACCACATAGAGGGGGTGGTACCACTGGGCTAATCAGCCTGATAGGCCTGATATACTTTTGACTACGTAATTGCAATGGATAGCGCAGGCCAATACTGTATGGTTTAAAAGTTTTGTCGATTTTATTGTTATTTTTTACATGTGAATACTGGATTAAATACTTATGACTTCTTGCCGCGGAAAACATCATATGCCTGGTTATTTGACATCAAATGCTAGACCCACCTGGATCTGAGGTGGATGTCATCTGGTGAGCTGATATTAGAAAGTTTAAAGCTATAGGCATGCTATACACCAGCTGTTCTGGATGCTAGGCTGGCTACAGGGTCCTAAGAAGATAATTTGCATATTCAGTAGTGGTGCATTGTGGGTAACCACAAATGTCCACTTATAGCTGAATTATCTCAAGTATGTTCTGTTTTAAGAAGGCAAATCACACCAAGCATTGCTTTTTAGTAGGAGGGCTTTTCAGTCTCTTTTAGTCCCCTATACTTTTCTACTGGTTTGGGTCACTCCAAGCTGCTTGGTTACTCTGTTGAAAAAAAATTGCACAGACCCTAGCCTTAGTATAGCATGTTGTCAATAAATCTAATATCCAGTCTGTTAAAATGGGTAGAAAATACACTGCAATGCAATGCGTTTTACTGCATTTTGAGATTGTGGAAAAATGTGATAAAATCAACACAGTGTGAACAAGGCCCTAATGGCTGGTTTTCACTGAACTCCGAAAAACTGATGTGTTTTAAGCTTAGCGGTATGGACGAGCTCAGCTCGTCCATGACCGCTGCGCTGGATTGCTCTGGCCCTGGTGGGCCGATTTTCATAATTTAAAAAAAAACGCAGCTAGCACTTTGCTAGCTGCGTGTTGGGGACGCTCGCCGCCGATGCGCCGCGTAACAGGGCCCCCCCCCGAGACCCCGTGCACAGCCTAGCCAATCAGTGCCAGGCAGCGCTGAGGGATGGATCTGGACTCCCTCTGACGTCACGTCGCAGATGACGCTGATGATGTCATCATGATCATCGCCATGGCGACGGGGGAAGCCAAACAGGAAATCCCGTTCTGATGGTCCTTTATGGTCTGGTTGATGCCCAGGGCAGACATATTTCAACCATAGACTACAGTATATGCAAAACCCATCCGCTCTCCAAGAAAAATCACAAAAGCATGGTCTGCTTCTGACATTGTATTCTTTGCAGATTGACATGTGTGAACAATAAAAGACTCTACACAACTCTAATCTCTGTGTTATTAGTTCAGAATTCTTCATATCCAGATGCAACATTCAATCCCATTGTCCCTCCACTGAAATCTTCTCTGGCGCCAGTCTGCCAGACAGGACAACTGAAGTTGTTTCTACTTCAGTACTAGATCCTCAAGCTATCTTGATAAAGCCAAAAAAAATATTGTTCACTGGTAACCAAATCAACATCTATAGTATGTCAATGCCATACAAGGCAGCTATCAAAGTGACCATACACAATACAATACAAAGATTAGGTTTTATGAAAATTCAATGAATTCAATGTATTGTACAGAAAAATCCAGTGTTTTTCCATCTGAGTCAAAAATGTGTTCGAACCTCCTTTTATTTTGTCTGTTGATCTACGTAATCACTATAGCCCCCTGTGTGGGGACATTATATAGTTTGTGATCGTTTTTATAGATATGGGATTGACTGATTTTTTTTATCAATTTTTATGAAAATTGAATGGTGTAGGACAGAGTGTCAATTTCTTGATTTATAGAGCCAAGCAATTTTTTCAGAGTTTTACTTTTTTCGTAATTGAGGGAAAATTGAACACACGTGTGATACATTGGTCAGATTTTGCAAATGTTAAAAAAAAAAAAAGACATTTAAAAAATGTATGATGTTTGGCCACCTTTACAGTGACCACATACAGACTCAGAGCTTCAGAGCAACCACTAGAAAAATTACAGTTACGTAGTATTACCTTATAGTAAACTTACAATACTGAGCAATTTGCACATGAATGGCTTTCATGCAAATTGCAGGCACACAACCAAGTCTCTCACAAGATTGGGTTTAACCTTTATAGTACCACATACATTAGAAGCATTAAGCAGCCCCTCTCTACTGGTTTCTTATTAATGAAGATTCCTCTCCCATACTTGTTATCTGTAAGGTCAGGATTCATTATGTCCACTGCAGCCCACTGGGAAATCTCTGTGATTCTCACGCATTTGAAAGCAGTGGTGTTTGATTCTATAGCACAGTTTTCTCCAGTGTAGATCCTCAAGAGTAACGTTTTGTGCAGGTAATCATTTACACAACATTACAGAACCACAGGAGAATTGGTCTGGTATTTGATAATAGTTTATTTGTCCATTAACCCTGACTGCTTTAAAGTGAACCTGTAGTGAAAATAAAGTTAAGGGATAATGAACTGAATGTGTAGTACGGATGATGAATAGAACATTAGTATTATAGAAAAGAGACTCATATTTTTATTTTCAGCTTTATAGCTTTATTTTTAAGATTGCATCAGACTATCACAATTGCAATTTAGAATCCACACCTTTTAAGCAGAAAAAGAAGCAGAAGTAATGACCCTTTGAACTTCCCTGCGCTAAAACCTTATATGTCTTCTCGCTGACAGGCTTTTAGCTTCTATTTCGTTTTCAGGAAACGAACCAGATTTGGATTGAATTTAACAAGCTCTTTTGCATAGATGACAACTCAAGTTTTTTAACTCTTGCTGTACTGGAACACAGAAAGGGACTTCCGATGATTTCTTAGCAGGACTAGTACTATATGTGTATATGTTTATCTCAATGCCACATGTCACTTCAGGTACGCTTTAAATAATGAAATGAGAATCACATGGACATTCCAGCGGGGCAGCACTGTAAACCACACCACACAATGCAAGATGTGAACATTCTTGTTGTCAAAGACAATTTCAACGCTGTACAATCAAAAAGACAAAACAACTTGGCGCAGGTTTATAACTATATTCAATACGCTAAAATACTTTTACATTTGTAGGATACCTTCATGCACCATATCTTACATAGCTTCTTAGAACTCCTTGGGCCTGCATCACTACCTAAAATTGGCAGTATTAAGTACTGGCAATCTTTCAAATTACCCTATGCGACTTGTAAATTGCATGATTCAACTAACACAACACTGCTGGATGAATCCAACAATGCAAAAAAATAATGCATTTTAAACACTTCGCCGCCCAGGTACAGTATATCTACGCCCCTTTTAACGCTCGTGCGCGCGCTCCTGAACTTGTGCACACCGCCGCCCACTTGCCTGGAGATCAACGGATGGGGAAAAACATTCCCGTTCATTGATTTAAGCCTCCTAGCAATGATCGGCTGCTTCTATGAGAAGCAGCGCAATCATTGTGAAAAAAAAAAGTTTCCCACCCTCACTGAATTTCCTGTAAGCGTACTTCCTACGCTTACAGGATGCATTTACAAAAAATTACTGTGGCCATCTTATGGCCAAAAAGTAAAACTACAGTCAAAAACATTTTTCATATACAAATACATTCTTTTACATTATAAATTAACTCCGACACTCCCCAATTGTTACCAATTGTTACCCAATTGAACTCTTTAACCCATTCAGGTTCCGTGGTTTTCACGAGAGAAATGTTCACCTCCCATTCATTAGCCTATAACTTTATCACTACTTATCACAATGAACTGATCTATATCTTGTTTTTTCCGCCACCAATTAGGCTTTCTTTGGGGGGTACATTTTGCTAAGAGCCACTTTACTGTAAACGCATTTTAACAGGAAGAATAATAAAAAAATGGAAACATTCATTATTTCTCAGTTTTCAGCCATTATAGTTTTAAAATAATACATGCCTCCATAATTAAAACTCACGTATTGTATATGCCCATATGTCCCGGTTATTACACCGTTAAAATTATGTCCCTATCACAATGTATGGCGACAATATTTTATTTGGAAATAAAGGTGCATTTTTTCCATTTTGCATCCATCACTATTAACAAGTTTAAAATAAAAAAAATATAGAAATATTTCATCTTTACATTGATATTTAAAAAGTTTAGACCCTTAGGTAAATATTTACATGTTTTTTTTTTTTATTATTGTAATGTTTTTTTTTATTTATAGTAAACATTTTATTTGGTTAGTTTTGGGAGGGTGGGGGGTAAACAATAGATTTATAATGTAAATGTGTGTTGATTTTAATTCATTTTTATTTTCAGGTGTAGTATTACTTTTTGGCCACAAGATGGCGGCCATGAGTTTGTTTACATGACGTCACTCTAAGCGTAACACACGCTTAGAGCGGCGCATCAGGAAGTAAATGGCCAGAAAAGGCGCAGCTTCCGAGAGAAGCTGTCGCTTTTTCAGCGGGGGAGAGGAATCAGTGATCGGACTTCATAGTCCGATACATTGATTCCCTGACTACCGAATCCGCGGCCGGGAGTGCGCGTGCACGCGCGCGATCGGCCGCGGGGGCGCGCGGTAGCGCACATGGTTTCTGGACGTAGTTTCTACGTCCAGAAACCAAAATAGGTTAAATATGTATATCAAGAGGGTATAACACTGTTACTTTATAAAGTATGGGCTTGTAATTAGGGATGGACGCAAAACTTAAAAAATGCACCTTTATTTGCAAATAAAATATTAGCGTCAAACATTGTGATAGGGACATAATTTAAATGGTGCAATAACCAGGACAAATGGGCAAATAAGTTACATGGATTTTAATTACAGTAGCATGCATTATTTAAAAACTATAATGGCCGAAAACTGAAAAATAATGGGGTTTTTTTTCAAATGTTTTCCTATTTTCCCATAAAAACACATTTAGAATAAAATAATTATTGGCATAATGTCCCACCTAAAGAAAGCCTAATTGGTGGCGAAAAAAAAACAAAATATAGTTCATGTCATTGTTATAAGTAATGATAAAGTTATAGGCGAATGAATGGAAGGAGAGCTGAAAGGTGAAAATTGCTCGAATGCTGAAGGGGTAAAACCCCTCAGTTGTTGTGAAGTGGTTAATTTTATTTGTTAAAAATGAGGGCACATGAGAGCTAAATTTATCATCTCCTCTCCCCAGTTGATAAGCCATATTGCTCATCTAACAATAAGGCTTTTGTACCATTTTTTATTTTAAAAAAAATCAGCATAGCCACCCCAATCCTCTTTAACCTTTTCTATTCCATGCATGCTTATTTTGACAGAATGGCTGAGCCAGACAGCATGGATTCTGTCACTTGAATAATACGAGCCCTCGTTATCCATGGCATAAGGGGGATTGTGCAAAAATAAATCAGAAAGATTACATTTTAAAACTTTATCAAAATAATTAAAAAAGGGGTTTCATCCATGTCCTCTGATGCATCTTTATAATTCTATTCTCTGTTCTGTAACCTTATTTCTTCTTCTGTATACTTTAAAAATGATGCCATCTTTTTTTGTATACTCCTCTCTTCTTTTGAAATTTAAATTATTGATTGCGTGGTGTGATGAGCACACCTTTAAAACTGCCTGGATAAGGCAGATAATGGTGGAGGTAATTTCACATTTGAAGTTAGGACTCTAGATGTGTCAGGTATGTAGTCATATCAAGGTCTTATGCTGAGGTCAGGGGAGGGGTATATAAAAAAAAGAATGGTCAGGAGAGGCCAGTCACAACAGGAGTACAAAGCAAGAGTAATTAAGGAAAGACTGGATCACTACGCACAGTATGAGAGCTAAAGCAAACTAACAGCACTGAGTGGTACCAGAAAAGGGCTTTTACAACCCACAGTAAATTGTTTTGGCATGTAAGCTACCATGCACTCAAGACACTAACCCCAAGCAGTGCAGTTTCTAGGCTAAAATGCACCAAGGGCGAGGGTGTAAAAATTGCACCCCCCCCGAGCAAGGTATTGGTGCCCGCAGTATAGGTTAGCCAGGTCTAGTTGCACTCAGTATAGGTCCCCCCAGTATAGGTAGCCAAGAGTAGGTAATCCAGTATAGGTAGCAGGCCCCCAGTATAGGTAGCCAGGCATAGGTGAGCCAGTATAGTTGCCCCCAGTATAGGTTAGCCAGGTAGGTGCCTCCAGTATAGGTATCCAGTATAGTTGCCCCCAGTATAGGTTAGATAGGCAGGCGCCCCCGGTATAAGTTAGATAGGTAGGTGCCCCACTACAGGTTAGCTAGGTGGGTGCCTCTAATATAGGTAGCCAGAATAGTTGCCCCCAGCATAGGTTAAATAGGTAGATGCCCCCAGTATAGGATAGTTAGGTAGGTGCCTGCAATATAGGTAGCCAGTATAGTTGCCACCTGTATAGGCTAGCTAGGTAGGTAGGTGCCCCCAATACAGGTTAGATAAGTAAGTGCCCCCAGCATATGTTTGATAGGTAGGTGCCCCCCAGTATAGGTTAGATAGGTAGGTGCCCCCCAGTATAGGTTAGATTAGGTAGGTTCCCCCCATATAGGTTAGATAGGTAGCTGCCCCCCAGTATAGGTTAGATTAGGTAGGTGCCCCCCATTATAGGTTAGATTAGGTAGCTGCCCCCCAGTATAGGTTAGATAGGTAGGTGCCCCCCACTATAGGTTAGATAGGTAGCTGCCCCCCAGTATAGGTTAGATAGGTAGGTGCCCCCCAGTATAGGTTAGATTAGGTAGGTGCCCCCCAGTATAGGTTAGATTAGGTAGGTGCCCCCCAGTATAGGTTAGATAGGTAGCTGCCCCCCAGTATAGGTTAGATAGGTAGGTGCCCCCAGTATAGGTTAGATTAGGTAGGTGCCCCCCAGTATAGGTTGGATTAGGTAGGTGCCCCCAGTATAGGTTAGATTAGGTAGGTGCCCCCCAGTATAGGTTGGATTAGGTAGGTGCCCCCAGTATAAGATAGGTAGGTGCCCCCCAGTATAGGTTAGATAGGTAGGTGCCCCCAGTATAGGTTAGATAGGTAGGTGCCCCCAGTATAGGTTAGATTAGGTAGGTGCCCCCCAGTATAGGTTAGTTAGGTAGGTGCCCCCCAGTATAGGTTAGATAGGCCGCTTCCCCCAGTATAGGTTAGGTAGGTCCACCCCCCATAATGGAGGGGGCAGCCCGACCTCTCCCTCCCTCTCCCCTGGCCGCCCTCCGTGATCCCCCCTCAGACGCAGAGTAATTACGCAGCAGGAAGCTCTGTGCATAACTACTCACCTTCCTGCGTTCCACTCGCCGCTGATCTCCTCTCGTCATAGACGCTGATACACACGCTGCTTCCGGCTAAACAGGAAGCAGCGTGTGTATCAGCGTCTATGACGAGAGGAGATCAGCGGCGAGTGGAACGCAGGAAGGTGAGTAGTTATGCACAGAGCTTATTGCTGCCTAATTACTCTGCGTCTGAGGGGGGAGCACGGAGGGGGGCCCGGGGAGAGGGAGGGAGAGGTCGGGCTGCCCTCCCCGCAGCTCCGGCTCCCCCTCCTTTAAAGCGCCCCCCTCACAACAGCGCCCAGGGCGGTGGCACGGGCCGCACGGCCCTAAAAATGGGCCTGACCGCAAGCATAAGCATTTGTTATGCATCGCATACACACACCGGACCACTAGCACTCTGCAAAGCCGCAGTGGGACCAAGATGCCTCTTATATTACGTTTTACTGAAAGATGAGAACACCAGTAGATATGACAAATACACACTAATAAAATAAGTTACAATGGGGCAATTACTTTCACACTACTGTACCCCATTAGAAGCTATGAACTGGCAGTGTGATGTGTTATATTATCTCCACAATGCTCACTGTCATTTTTCTCAGTGATGCACACATCAAATATAAAATATACAGCAAGCTGCCTATATTGAAAACTGACATTCTCTAAGGACAAATAGCGCATCCAGGTGGCTCACACAGAAAAGTATTCAAATACCCTGAATGTATTTCTATTCATTTAAGAGTATGGGTCTGTCATGATGTTAGGCATGCCTTTCAATCATCACTAATTCTATCAATTACAGATAAATCGCCTTATTTTATCAATTACAGATAAATCATTTTATTTAATTAAACCTAAAATTATGTCCACTATCAACTGCATGACTAGGTAATTTAAACATAGAAAAAAAAATCAGATGTTATTTCAAGGTACCCCACTGAATAATAAATTATTTCCACAGGAATGCCATGTTACTCTACCACTGGCAACTCTAAGAAACTCGTGTTAAAACCTCGGTCAAAAATGGTAACATTCTGGGAAACTCAACTATCTCCATAGCAACAAAACCATATAATTATACAGGGGATTGGAAACAAAATTAAAGAGCATTATAAAAGCATCTGGAAAACTCTCTCCCTTTTTATAATAAAAGGTACTGTATAGCGATAATGATTATGTTAATATGAATGGATTTGCCACAAAAAAGTAGAAAAATATATCTATATCAGTGCTAATTATCTTTAACATGGATTTTAAATTAAACTGCTAAAAGGATAGGAAAATATTAAAATATTAACACAAACTCTGAATAATAAGGCTGGGTAAGGATTTCTACAGAAAATGAGATTTGTCTATATGCTAAAATATATAGTTCAGAGAATTAATTAAAGAAATAATTATTTATTGCCTTTCAATGTAGTAAAATTCCACTAAGTATAAAAAGACATGCAAGGCACCATTATTTAAAATACAGAGTGTAGTAAAATACAGTAAAGTGAAAATCACCACACGGAAAATATTAATACTGCCCTAAATAAGTCAGAATACCTGGTAATTCTGTAAAATAGAATTACTGTGAATGTTTCAAAAATGTAACATTGGAATAAAGTTGAAAGTACGCATTAACAACAATTATGCATTAATAACTGGGAACTTTTAAATAGAAGTTTCAAAGTACAAATTTACTTATGCCATTTTTAAAGCTTATACTCACTTCTACACCATGCTTATATTGTTTCACTGTGTTCTTCAGAAGAAGTTTCTTTAATGCTATGGACCTCACCATTGTTCCCCAATGCCAAAGAAGAGCTGAATATAAGGCCCCACCCGCCTTTATTATTCATTATCATCAGATGCACAACAGATAAAGGGGAGATAATTTATTTGACAAGAGATACTAATAAAGCAATATATCTGTCTAACCTCAGCTTTTCTAGAGAAGTAAAGGCAGCAATTGGTTTCAGGCAGCAGGAAAGAGGATACTGACACAGTCACCTGAGGAGCAACATCCGAGAAAATGATTAGAACAATAATAGGCTATTAAACATTGTTTAAGTCACAGTAACACTTCCATTCTGCACTCAACCTTCTTCTGTCCTCCTCACCTCCTCGCATTCATCTATACAACATTTCTCACAAACCTCACCCCTCCACTGGAATCCTTTTCCAAAACACATCCATCATTCACTAACCTTTGAAATATTTAACCACTCTAGCCTACAGGTGTTTTCACCTTTAGGACGCAAGCACTTTTCCCGTCAGCGCTCCTCCCATTCATTCCCCAATAACTTTTTCACTACTGATCACACGTAAATGATCTATATATTGTTTTTTTTCGCCACAAATTAACCTTTTTGGGAGCGATACTTGTTTTCAGAAATTACTTCATTTTCTACGCATTTTATAGTGAAAAACAAGGAAAATGGAAAAATTCACAATTTCTCCAATTCCATTCCCTATAGTTTTAAAATAAACAATATTACTATAGATAAAATTCACACATTTTTTTTGCCCATTTGTCCTGGTTAACACAACATAATTATGTCCCTAGTACAAAGTATGGTAACAATATATTATTTGGAAATAATGGTGTATTTTTTCTATGTTGTGTTTTTTGTTTTCTCATTGTACACTACCAATGATTAACCACTTCCACACCATGAAATTTTATGCTGATCTGTGCAGCGTGGGCTCTCCAGCCCACAGCACAGATCAGCTAGCAGCCAGGGCGATCAGACTTCCCCCCTCTTTTCCCCACTAGGGGGATGTCCTGCTGGGGGGGTCTGATCGCCGCCGGCTGCTTGCGCTTGCGGGGGGGGGGGCTCTTCAAAGCCCCCCTCCGCAGCGCTTCCTGGCCTCCTTCCCCTTCCCTCCCTCTCCCTCCCCCTGTGAGCGGCGCAGGACGGATTTCCGTCCTGCGCCTGATGGGATAGGCTTTAGCCTATCAGATGCCGGTGATCCCCGGCCAATCAGAGGCCGGGGATCGCCGATCTCCTCTACGCCGCTGCTGCGCAGCAGCGCCGTATACATGTAAACACCGGGGAAGATCTTCCCCGTGTGTTTACATTTACCCTGCGAGCCGCCGATCGGCTCGCAGGGTGTTCACGGAGACACCCTCCGTGAACTGACATGGAACGGCCGCTCATACGAGCGGCCGATTCCATGGTATACACTTCAGGATTCAGGGGCGTGTATATACGCTCCGAGAATCCGGAAGTGGTTAAAAGTCCTTATTTGCATAATTAACAGTAATACGCCCTCATGGCATACATATTTAAAAAGCTGAGTCCTTAAGGTAAGGATTTATGCATTCTTTTTTCAAATCTGTCCCTTTTGGGTTGTTTTTTACAAGTGTTTTATTTTGGTACAGAGTATATGAAAATAAAAACGTTATTGCTTTTCATTCACTTTTGGCAGTTAGAAAAAATCACATCCTCCAAGATGATCCAGCACAGCTCTTTTATCAGAAATTACTTTATTGGATCGTTAAAACATACATAAATATAGCTGCATAGTGGCTGCATAAATATAGCTGCATAGTGGCTGCATAAATATAGCTGCATATAGCCACTGTGCAGCTATATTTATGTATGTTTTAACTATCCAATAAAGTAATTTCTGATAAAAGAGCTGTGCTGGATCATCTTGGAGGAATTGCACGCTATACCCTGTGGGTAACATGGGTGGATCCATTGCACGCTAATCCCCGGCATCGCTTGTGTGCGGTCTCACACACCCTTTCTGGTTACAGAAATATTCACATGACATAGCCCTCATCTTTCGAACTCCCAAAATTCTATTCTCTTGCTTGTCACGGTTAAAATGATATCATATATACATAACGACATAGCGTTTGGGGCACACGACACACTGTTAACCACAAGTAGCACCAATGGATTTTTCAAGGCCATTTCTTTCAACAAATGTAACAATGTCATTCTTTATAACGAAGCCCCTGGAGTGTCAGAACATTCAACACTTGTCATAAATGTTACCATTCTGAAAACAAAACACCCAGGCCTACTCAGATATACAGTACATATTTGGTAACATTGGGCCTTATGCAGTTTTGCTGAATTTGCACTATAACTCTGAAAATTGCATTTTTTTAACAGGTTTTTTTTTCAGTTTGGCAGTAGGAAAAATTCACACGACATAGGCCTCAATCCTAAAACACACCAAAATCTATTCTACAGCTTATCACGGTTAAAATTATACCCTATATACATAATCACATAGCTGTTGGGGCACACAACACACTGTTAACCACAAGTAGCGCCAACGGATTTTTCAAGGCCATTTTTTTTCAACAAATGTAACAATGTCATTTTTCTTAGCAAAGCCCCTGGAGTGTCAGAACATTCAATACATGTCATAAATGTTACCATTCTGAAAACTAGACACCAAGGCCTACTCAGATATACATATTTGGTAACATTGGGACTTACTCGGTTTTGCTAAAATTGCACCATAACTTTGAAAATGACATTTTTTAACAGTTTTTCATTAGTTTGGCAGTAGGAAAAATTCACATGACTTAGGCCTCAATCCTAAAACACGGCAAAATCTATTCTACAGCTTGTCACAGTTACAATGATTAAACATATGCATCATTTAGTAACAACCAGTTGGTGCAGCACTCCATTATACCCAAAGGGGCACTATTTTATTGCACTAATTGTTAACGTGTCATTGTATTTTTGCATAGTCTCAGGAGAGATTGGAATCAGAAAATGACCACAAATGTCACCATAATTGTAGGCTAACTACCAGGGCTATTCAAAAGTGGGTGTTTTGTGAGCTACCTGCTCATGTAGTGTTCCTGAAACTTTCCCAAATGTCATTATACTTTGAAAAAGACATTAAGTTGGATTGAGTTTGCCCCTACCTATTTTTAATGTGCCATGAGTCCAAGCTTTAAAACACACCAAAATGTATTCTCACATTTCTCCTGGTTAAAACAAAACCAAATTACAATGATGACAAATACAATGGAACTTACCATTGGATGTCTAACAGGATTGGAGAAAAGTCAGTGGTCAGGTGTCAGAAGCCAAAGTAAATCAGAGGGTCAGAAGGAGGAGGAGGAAGGGGTTTGCATAGTTCATTCCAAGCATGTGGCTAAAGTTTAATTTGGAAGTGGCTAAAGTTTAATTTGGAAGCAGGGTCTAAAGTTCAATTTGGCAGCTCGTATGTGTTCCTGGGATTCCCCCAAACATCCAGTCTCCTCCAACACCCCAGAAACACAGTTGTAGGCCAAATGTGAGCCCCTTTGAGGGACAGTAAGTGACATGAGTATACAGGAAATGGGAAAAGGCCAGTAAAATATGTCCAGCTTTAAAAAAAAATAGACACACACACAAAAAAGTGTGGTATGCCCTAAAGCAATCAGCAACACACAGTGCTGGGGCTGAGGGGCAATCCGGGCAAAAATATGTGGACTCCCTCTTCCTCCTGTGTTTCACACACACTCTGCATGTGGTATATTGGGCACCTCAAAATTAGGGGGTGACCAGTTGTCACTCAGAATATGATCCGGTACCTCCTGCCTGTGAGGCACCGATGGCTGCCAAACCTGTCTGCGCCTGTCTCCACTCTGCCCACTGCTGCTGCTGGCTGCTGGGGTGTTGCCCACTAGAGTCCCCTGCTGTGGCCTCTGTCAGCCCTGATGGTCCCTCATCAGGGGAATTGGGATTGTCCCTCATCAAGCTGCGGCATGACTTACCTCCGGACTCTGAGCTTTCAGACCCTGAACCAGCGCTGGACAGAGGGAGCCAGTCAATACCCGAGTCCTCCTCGCTGCTGCTCTGCTGGAGGATGACGGCTGCCTCCTCCACAGAATACAGCCTCCCCAACATGTTATAAAAAAGAGATAGGGAGAAAAAGTAAGAAGAAAAAGAAAGAAAAAGATTAATAGGTTTTTTTTTTTTTAAAAGTGACAGTTTTTTAGGTTTTTTTTTTTATAAAGGAAAAAAAGAATATAGATAGATAATAAGAGTAGATAGAGAGGGTAGAGATGGGGAGAAGTACCTGAAAGGTAGTGTAAGGGCATACGTCAAAAAAGGGCGTCGAGAAAATGGGCGCGGGGTGTAAACGATAAGCATTATTAGCATTTATAAAACTATTGTGCTGTATTTCGTTTACAAATAATGTTTTAAAAATGTATAAATCATTAAATAATGTGTATGAAATCGGCAATTGTGAAAAATGTTAATCTTCCCTGTTTCAAAAATGAAACTTATAATTACGTTTCTTAAAAAAACGATAATAAATGTTTAATCGTTATAATTGTATATTATTGTGAATAACCTTCATTTATTGTTTCTTCTTATAATAAAATGTGAAAATATTGTTTATAACGATGATATAAATATAACTACGTTCGTAATAAGTGTTGTAAAACATTAGTAAGTATTACTAAAATTTTACTAAAACTATACCTAACCCTACTCTCACACAGAACCCTCCCTGTACCTATCCCTAACCCCTAGACCCCTCTGGTGGTGCCTAAACCTAAGTCCCCCCTGCTGGTGTCTAACCCTAAGACCCCCCCTAGTGGTGCCTAACTATAACCACCCCCCTGGTGGTGTATATTGTACTGTAACTATACCTAACCCTACTCTCACACAGAACCCTCCCTGTACCTATCCCTAACCCATAGACCCCCCTGGTGGTGCCTAACCCTAAGACTCCCCTGGTGGTGCCTAAACCTAAGACCCCCCTGGTGGTGCCTAACCTTAAGACCCCCCTGGTGGTGCCTAAACCTAAGACCCCCTGGTGGTGCCTAAAACTAAGACCCCCCTGGTGGTGTCTAAACCTAAGACCCCCCTGGTGGTGCCTAAACCTAAGACCCCCCTGGTGGTGCCTAAACCTAAGACCCCCTGGTGGTGCCTAAACCTAAGACCCCCCCTGGTGGTGCCTAAACCTAAGACCCCCCTGGTGGTGCCTAACCCTAAGACCCCCCTGGTGGTGCCTAACCCTAACCACCCCCTTTAGTGATCGCTTTATTATGTGGATAATAATGTTTTACAAATAGTGACTGTAAAAAATATATTGCAATTTACGTTACTTACTGATCGCTTTATTTTGTGAATAATAATGTTTTACAAACAGTAAGGGATAAAATTTTAAATAATGTTTTAGTTAAATAGGATAAATATGTTTAGTATTTTTATAAACGTTATTCATCACGAGTGCATTTTCTAAACGTAAATCATCACAAACACAGTTATAAAACATTAAAAATCTACGGGCGCCGTTTGTAAAACGTTATTAATCTCCGGCGCCCTTTTTTCCTGTTCAGCATCCACTAAACGATATTTATTATGGGAGTGAATGGCGGCGCCCTTTTTGTCCACTAGCTGCCTGCGCCCTTTTTTCCTGTTACCAGTGTAAGGGGGGTTTAGAAAGAATAAATGGCAAGGGGAGGGAGGATCAAGGGTTAAGGGTGGATATAGGGTTAAAAACAAGGAATGAGAGGCAGAATTTTATTAAAAATATGGCTTACCACAAAGCTTCAGTCTCTCTCTCAGCTCCTGTCACCACAGATCAGTCACAGAATCTGTGGTGATAGATAGCTGAGAGAGAGAGAGAGAGAGAGAGAGAGGGAAACAATGTTTTATAAACTTTTTTCAGAATGCACATTGTTACTGGATGTACCCAGGGCTGCCATCAGAAATTTTGGGGCCCCTCACACATCATCAGGCCTGGGGCCCCCCTCCCTGGGTCCACTCACCCACCCACTAGCCACCCTAGTGTCCGTGCGCGAAGTGTGCTGCGGCAAAAAATGTGCATGGCCTCGACACTTAAGAATCAACGTGATGCGGCAGAAAGTGGGCGTGGCCATGACATGTTGTGGGTGGAGCCAAATACTAGCAAAAATACAGGTAGTCCCTGGTTAACAAATGAGATAGGGACTTGTAGGTCCATTCTACCCTTTATCCATTCTCTTTTGTCCCCCTCTTTTCTTCCTCTGCCTCTTTTGTCCCCCTCTGTCTCACCTCAGTTTGTGCCTCTTTTGTGTTCCTCTGTGAGACCTCAGGTTCCCGTCTCATCTCTTTTTTCCCTGTGCCTCTTTTGTCCGCCTCTGTTCCCCTTGTGCCTCTTTTGTCCTCCTGTGTTACCTCTTGTCCCCTTCTGTCTCAGCTCGTCCCCCTGCCCTAGCTAGGTATAGGTGTCCCCAGTATAGGTATCCAGGCATAGGTGCCCCCAGTATAGGTAGACAGGTATAGGTTCCCCCAGTATAAGTAGCCAGCTATAGGTGGTGCACCAGTATAGGTAGTCTGGTGTAGATGCTTCCAGTACAGGTAGCCTGGTATAGCTGGTGCCCCAGTATAGGCCAGCAACATACAGGTGCCCCAGTATAGGTATTCAACTATAGATGATGCCCCGGTATAGGTAGCCTGGTATAGTTGCCCCAGTATAGGTAGCCTGGTATGGGTGGTGCACCAGTATAGGTTAGCCAGGTACAGGTGCCCCCAGAATAGGTAGCAAGCTATAGGCGCCACAGTATAAGTAGCCAAGTATAGGTGGTGCCCCAGTATAGGTAGCCAGGAATAGGTGGTGCCCCAGTATAGGTAGCTAGGTATAGGTGGTTCCAGCCCCAGTATAGGTAGCCAGGTATAGGTGGTGGCCCAGTATAGAAAGTCCGCTGTAGCGTGCTCACTCTTCTCCCCACGTTCAAGCACTGATGTCACTCTTCTCTCAGTGCTGGAAAGTGGTGTGCTGGTTAGTGAGCCACAGGTCCACAGCCAGCACATGCGGCCCTTCCAGAGCTTTGGGGGAGAGGGGGGCAGGGCCCCCAGAAGCCCTGGGCCCCTCACTGTAGTGTCAGTTGTCCCACCCTGATGGCTGCCCTGGATATAACTATGTGCATTCTGCCTTTACAAATGATCTGATTAGCTCAGGAACCGGCTGGTCCCTTGAGCCAATCACCGCTCTGTCAGCCGCGTGCATGCACCGGAAATCCGCTGGACAAAATAATCCGTCCGGATAGCCCTGAAAGTATCTAATCTGGACAGAATTATCCGTCCAGATAGACACAAGTGGTTAAGTATGCTCTCAAATCTGTTTTTTTTTTTTTACAAACAAGCTTACGCTTTAACTTAGACCATTCCTCTTCAAAATAAGGCCAGACTGTCTTACTAAATATAACCTAAAAACACATGTCCTCTAGGTAGACATGTTGTATATTACAATATCTCTTATCTCCTCCCTATTCTTTCAGATTGTAAGCTCGCAAAGGGCTCTCTCCCTCTTTTGTGTCTTGGAATTTGCTATACATTTTTATCATCATGTTACATTTGTCACTGTAATTACTATGTCTACCAGTTCTGTATTATGTACCTAAGTCAATATTTTTTTACCTGGGGGAGCAGGCATGTGTTGTGGGCTCTCCTCATGCCCACATCTCTCCCCCCGTTCTCCTCCATCCACCTGCGTTAGTGTCTACCGACCCCCCGAACTCACTTCTAGGTCGGAAGGGTCGCCGCTTACTGCACAGGCGCTGCCATCTTCACAGCAACAGGACAAGTTAAAAAAAAATTTCAGGTCAGCCCTATCTACATCCTTTCCAATTTATGTTTAGGTTTCAAATTCCTTTAATAAGGGTAAATGAAAGGAACGGCAATGCTTACTCACTAAGCAGTATCTGCAATTTAACTGGTCTGCAGGATAAAGCCAGTCTGCAAATTAAAATGCACAGTAACTGTGCCCAGACCTGCAGTACAGAATCTAGCATGAGCTGAACATATTACACTATCTCCCCTACACTACAAGGAGACCTTCAGGTTCACACAGTAATATGGCAGCAGGAGTGGCATCCCATCTACCTTCATTATGTGACCAGTGGGTTACATTACCCATGGTATGCTAGAAGGTTCAAACAGAGGTGACCAATACAGGCAGGGTCCTAACTCTGAGTACAGCCACCACTTGGGATCATCAACCGCATACCACAGGGGGCAGAGTGGGCAGACCTCCACAGTGTCCTCACCACCAGGTAAACCACCCACCGCTAATACCCAAAATAACAACTGCATATAAAGGGTATAGCACCATAGACCCATCGATAAATAGTTTAACGTCCATTGGTTTGTGTGTGTGGGAGGGTAGATGTATTTTTATAATATATTTATTTTTCTTTATTAGCTGGCTGCACTTGTGTGGGAAGGAGGTTGAGGTAGCCTATGGACCCAAGGGGCCCATGCTATACTTTTGCAGGGGTGGCACCATACATTCTAGTTAAGCCTCTGTTCCCATATTTAATCTTTATAATTTTTTTTCAGAAGTGTAATGTCCATTACATCCATTAATTTAAAGTTACATCATTTTTTTAAAAAAACATTTGTTCCAATATCACACATCATTTGCATATGGCCAATGTAGTACCTGTAGCTTTATATGGAGGGGATAATTATTACAAATAGATAGCAGACAGTGGAGTATTACAAGGTTGCTGGAACCCCCACTACAGACATAGGGAGAACATACAAACTCCTTTCATCCTGATCCTGTTGATCCGGCTGGGATTTGAACTGGGGACCCAGTGCTGCAAAGCGAGAGCGCTAACCACTACGCCACCGTGCTGCCCCTGCTGTTGTGTGAAGGCCATAAGGGTCTGGTCTCATGGTGATCATGTCGTGAATCATTTGATTAATTAAACGTCTTAACCTGCCTAGGTTAAAAAAAAAAAACTAATATGTAAAGCTTTAAGAAAAGTGATTATCATTCTCCTATTTTTTTTTTTAGCTTAAAGTGGAACTATAGTCAAATTTATAATGCCCTGGTGGATTCTGTTATTGTTTGTGTATCTTCTACCTCAAGCCAACTTTACATAGGGGAAAAAGTAAATTGGATCAGGCACAATATCTGTTTAGTGGATATCTTCTCCAGGTGAAGGGGGCAATGATGACAAGTACTTGTGCCACCTGATACACCATCCTAAGCCTGGAGGAGTTTGAGTAAAATATCTAATGCTAATAATGGACATCGAAGTTCACATTAATTAAGCTGGAGTAGCTGTGGGCGAGGCTTGTTTAGTTTATAGGGAATTAGGGAATTAAAACAAAGAAAAAAAAAGTATTTGGCTTGAGGAATGCCCTTAAACTATATGTAAGGGACACAATTATGCAATCAGTAAAAGCTTATCTCGGATCCACTATTTCTGGTGAAACCAGGCTCTCAAGGACTATGCCACTTTTTTTATTACTATGTGACTTTTTAGGACTGTGCCAAAGTTTTCATTTTTAAACTTTTACTATGTGAGACCAATCTGAATACCAAGAGCACCACCTAATTAACACTGTCTATTGTCTGCAAATTGCCTTATGCTCCTATGCTAGGGCCCATATGCAATTAACTTTCTCATATGATTTTTCTCCTAAGTGATATTTTTTCACCTTGGGCTTGATTCATTAACCACTTCCCAACTGAGGGGTTTTACCCCTTCAGCATCCGAGCAATTTTCTCCTTTCAGCGCTCCTTACATTCATTCGCCTATAACTTTATCATTACTTATCGCAATGAAATTAACTATATCTTGTTTTTTTTCGCCACCAATTAGGCTTTCTTTAGGTGGGACATTATGCCAAGAATAATTTTATTCTAAATCTGTTTTAATGGGAAAATAGGAAAACATATGGGAAAAAAAACATTATTTTTCAGTTTTCGGCCATTATAGTTTTTAAATAATGCATGCTACTGTAATTAAAACCCATGAAATGTATTTGCCCTTTTGTCCCGGTTATAAAACCATTTAAATTATGTCCCTATCACAATGTTTGGCGCCAATATTTTATTTGGAAATAAAGGTGCATTTTTTTCAGTTTTGCGTCCATCCCTAATTACAAGCCCATAGTTTATAAAGTAACAGTGTTGTACCCTCCTGATATAAATATTTAAAAAGTTCAGTCCCTAAGGTAACTATTTATGTATTTTTTTTAATTGTACATTTTTTATTTTTTTTTTAATTACAAAAAAAAAAAAAATGGGGAGTGTGGGAGGTAATGAGTTAATTTTTTTTGTATAAGTAATGTATGTGTGTGTGAAAAATAGTTTAGGGTGTAGTTTACTATTTGGCCACAAGATGGCAACAGTTTAATGCGACCTCCAAGCTTCCTTCCGGAAGCTTGGAGGAAGTACAAAGAGGCTGGTATTTTATTTTTTTTTTTACAATGATCGAGCTGCTTAGCGAAAGCAGCAGATCATTGCGGGGGCAGAGATCAACGAACGGGAATGTATTTTCCCGTTCATTGATCTCCGGGCGAGCGGGCAGCGGCGTGCACGATCGCGGGAGTGCGAGCGGGAGAGCGGACATCGGCGGTAGCGGCGGTAGCGGCGGGGGGTGCGTATATCTACGCTCCGGGCGGGGAAGTGAAGTCCAAAGGAGCGTAGATATACTGTACGGCGGCGGGGAACCAGTTAAACTGTGATAACTGATATCACGGATGCGCTAGCGTTTTGCACGTGTTATAACGCGCGTAACGTTTTTTGCGTGCAATCGCAATTTTCTTCCCGAAAATGCGAATGTGCGATTGTGCGCGAAACCGTTACGCGCGTTAAAATGCACGTAAAACGCTAGTGCAACCGTGATATCAGTTATCACGGTTTAGTGAATCAAGCCCCTTGTCAATAATATTTATTTTAAACCACCAGTAAGCAAGAAAATACAAAAAATTATTTTGATAGTACTTTTAACTTCCACAGCTGCATGCATTGTATTACACATAATCACCTATTAAAACTAACTAAAGCGGTTAGCTGATAAACCATCAGGACAAAAACAACCCTTCATGGGTGGACACAGGGTCATGCCAGTTACCCACACTCACCACCACAAAAGCCTCAACATACACCCATTCACACAGGTAGCAAATTTAGTATGTATTGCAAACAGGACAGGGTCCAACTATCCATAGATAAGGAAGTAGTGATTTAACTGCTGATAGACAGTTTTGTACTTGCAAGCTTGTTCTTACAACTACCAAGCCTGCTTCACTCCAGAAAGTATTATATTTCCAATCCTTCATGTGCTTCTGTTGGCTTCCGTTTTGCTGCACAAGCCGCTCCAGGAACATGGTGAGCAGCTAGCATTGGAGACAGTATTACATTATTGCCAGGACACCAACCAATCAGGTGTTGCTAGTCAATGTGCATGTGTCAGGGTACCCCATTGTTTTAGCACTGCCACACACCTATCCATTATAAATGGAATACTGCCTAAAGATGATCAAACAGATGCTCATTTTCCAAGCTGATGGATATTTTTCAGGAATTTGTATGCAACTTAGATATCGGCCCTTGAAGAGACAAATTCCAACAGCTACATGCATGGATACTTCTTTTTTATTATTTTTTTACAGCACAGTGGCCTAGTGGATCACATTCTCACCTTGTAGTGCTAGTGTCCCTGGTTCAAACCTGGGCCAGGGCGCTATCGGAATGGAGTTTGTATGGTTTCCCCATGTTTGCACGAGTTTCCTCTTTGTACTCCAGTTTTCTCTCACATCCCAAAAGCATACAGAAAGATTACTTAGTTCCCCCAAAATTGGCTTTAGACTATAATGAGAATATAAGACAATGACTGACTGTGGTAGGGATTAGTTTGGGAGCTCCTCTGCAGGACAGTTAGTGACAATGACTATATCCAGTATTTAAAAAGTGCTGTAGAAGATGTTGGTACTATATAAATATGTAATAATAATATTGATACTTTTCTGCCTCCATTAAACATATACAGTAATGAAAAAATTATCAATTAATAATAGTATCAGTGAGGGAATGATTAAAAAAAACCTGGTACCCTAATTCCTAAAACTCTGAAAATAGTGTCAAGGCATTTTAAGGGCAATTCTTGATCAAGATCTTGGGGAATTGCCTCTGTGTGGTTCATCATGGCACAAATGGTTGTTATGTATTAAATTATCAGAGATTTATTATGGAAGGTTCTTCAATTACTTCACTACACAATGGTGTAAACACTCATACAAGCCAAGTCCTGTGCCATTCTTCCTAAGATTATAGGGGAGTTTTACAGTTGTTTTACCCAGACAATAGATTCTATGTTGGTAAGGCCAGACAACTCTCCTGAATAGAATGTACTAAGATTTCTAGAATATATATTGTAATGACCCTATGGCTAAACATTCCATGAATATCATGATAGGAATTGTAATTTAAATAACATTTTACATGCTATATAAAATACATCTGAATTAAAGCAAAAATGACTGGAACAGACATTTAGATTCAATGAAAATGGATTAACTATTTAAAAGCTATAATATTTCCCAGGGCTAAATGAAAATATTAGCTTTTCTCTATTCCTGCTAATCTTAGATGCAAAACTATGGGACTTGATTATGTACTGTATGTATAGACTGCAAAGCTGTTTGTTTGCATTTCAATTATTATTGTGTGTTGGTGTTTTTATATAATTTTTTTGTTCATAGTTTCTGATAAAATGCATTGTAAACTAAATTTATTTTCCATATAACTGGACTAAATTTAGGGATCTCTCACTTTTTGAAAGTAACAAGACTGCACTTGATAGCTCTTGTTAATATCCAATACACTGCATGTCCCTTTACTTGTTTATTATGGAAACCAAAAGTTTTCTCTCTTAAAACAGAAAGAATTTGCAATAATTCAGGTTGGAGTGAGCTCCGAGATGGCTCCCAGTGCAACACTGCTGAATATATGCAAATTAACCATTGTTACCCATATAAGCTAAACACACCACCAGAACCGTCGGAACGCAATGATGTGTCATCTTGTTAATTTGTACAGAGCCATAATAATCCAACATGCATACAGATGATTTCGGATTGGTTGATCCTCATCAGTGCATGGCATGGATTAGTTTGGCTCTATGGAGTAGGGCTTGAAACACCCAGAGGTACAGAATAACCAGCGTTCTGGGTCACCATGAGCTTGCTGGTTAGTCTGTACCTCTGGGTGTTTCAAGCCCTACTCCATAGAGCCAAACGAATCCATGCCATGCACTGATGAGGATCAACCAATCCAAAACAGTCTGTATGCATGTTGGACTATTATGGCTCTGTACAAATAAATTAACAAGCTGACACATCATTGCATTCCAGCGGTTCTGGAGGTGTGTTTAGCTTCTAAGGGCAACAATGGTTAATTTGCATATATTCAGCAGTGATGCACTGGGAGACATCTCAAGCTCACTGCAACCTGAATTATCGCAAATTCTTTCTGTTTTAAGAAAGCAAACTTTTGTTTTCCACAGCATTTTGGTAAGAGAGCTTTTAGGACCATTGTAGCCCCTTACACGCTCCAATGAGTTCTGGGTCACCATGAGCTTGCTGGTTAGTCTGTGCCTCTTGTTTATTATGTAAATAGGCAAATCTTTATTTATTTCTCTATTCCTTTTATAAGACTATAGTGTTATAATAAAAACCACACTTGGAAACCCTGATTTACCCTGCAGTATAAAAGTTTACCTGTTGGGTAGTGGTGTAGGACATGCAATGGCCTACACAGCTGATATCCAAGTATGATTAGAATAGAATTCCACAGCACGTCATGCAGTACATCCTTGAATAACATCATTGAAAACCGCATGTACAGGTTAATGCGTTTCAGACAAAAGGTTCTGTCATTAATTGTAATCTGAACAATTATACAACACTTAGCAATAGAAAACAGGAATAGAAAATCACTCAATTTAGCTGATAACTAGCACGTGAGGACTCGGAGCACTGGAGGAAGGCCATTAAACTCGCACAGTAAAATTTTAAGAGACATTGTCTCAAACTCACCTGAAGCAGTCAATTAAACACACAAAACCTCCAAAAACAGACATTTTCTGAGTATGATTTAAATGCAGGCCTGTAGCAGTCTTGAATCTCTACACTTTTTCTAATGCTATGTGTAAAGCCCCAGTCCAGCTTCATGGATTTAAATACTACTCACACCATCACTTGCACCATTTTTTTATTTTTGATGCAGCTGTTCCAGATAATAAACTACATTTGGAAACATCAGTCACATGATCAAGAGATCTCTGATCATAAAACAGAGCTGCCTATAGAGAAGGAATTCCATACTCAGTACCTAGACATCACCTGACCTCTCCCATCTCTCCCTCTTCTCCCTCCTGTGGAACACAGGAAGAATGTAGGTAGAATCAGCTCAGAGTGATGCTCTCTCCAAACTCCTTCCCTACTGCCACATGTGGGTGATGATGGGATAATCAGGGAAGCTTGGATAGAACATAGATTGCTATTCAGCCTAACCAAGCTGGATCTGACAATAGTACAGGAAGTAATCATCCCAAATCAAACTAACCAGGTAATAAAAAAATGCAAAACGTGCATTGCAAATTAAGATACATTTCCCACAGTATGCACCTTGGACGTCAATTTACAGATTTGAGGGATTCCAGTTGCAGAACCACGGAGGGTAATTTCTTACACTTGCAACAGTGACAACATATACTGGCAGTGCATACGTTGCCCATTTTGCAAACATCTTTGTCTAACTATCTGTAATCACACACAACTTCTAAAAGTACCCCAAAACAACATTTTACATTGCACTTCTAGTTGCCAAGCCATTTTTAATACAGATTTCATTAAGAATCATAACTTACACATTTTTTGAAAGCAGAAAGCCCATATAATTGAAATAGAGTATTGTCAACTTTGCATTGTCAATACTTAAATATTTATTAACCACTTCAGTACCAGCGGTCTGTGGCCCCAAGGACCAGAGACTACTGGTACAAAAAACGGGCCTACTGACATCACACCCCATGTACCCGCCGATTTCATTGGCTCCTGACCCTATGATCAGTGTGAGCCAATAAGATTAGCTCACAATTATCATGGGGTCAAGAAATTGGCTCCTGACTGGCTCACGAAACTCTGTTTGTTGTCATACCAACAGCAGGGCAAGTGAGCTGCTGCAGTGGGAGAGCAGGGTGAATGGCGGTAGCTGTGGGAGCGTTCTAATTGAAATCTACGCCCTGGCAGGGAAAACCGGTCCCAAACAAGGTGTAGATTTCAATTAGAGTGGTCCGGAAGTGGTTAAAGCAATATTTTCATTAAAAAATATTAAAATCTTCTCTGGTGCTTACAAAAAAACAACAAACTCATACTCAAACTCATACTCCCACATTCCAACTAAATATCAAATATTAGACTGTGTTTGACTGTGTTTCGTTAATAAAGAATCAAACAAAAGTATATAAAATTGAGCGAGATTTCATAAAAATAAAAAACACACTGATAAAACTAAACATAAAATGCACTGATTCAACATTATTTTAAAATCGCTAATATTATAGTCCTAAAGTTATTTTAAAATATTTGTTGCATGTGAGGACATGTATTTTGTGTAATTTGTGTGTATCTGTACATGTGAACATATATTGTGTGTGTGATCACAGTGTCTCCATGCCTGTGAACACAGTATATGAGGGATGGCTGCTAATTTTTTTTTATTACAGTTTTTTTTACTTTTCACTCATTGTCGTGATGGTTTTAATTTTACTTATTTATTTTGTGTTGCAGCAGCTGACATTGCTCCTATGTGAAAGAACATAGGATCCATAGGATCATACTATAACCTCTTTATGCTACACACGGTGCAATTTCTCGTCCGATTGACTGGATTGGATGCTTATTATTGATGTATTTAATCTGTTTCCAATTGATAACGGGATCAATTTTGCCAAGTTAATATTGAAAAATCGTTCCAGTTATTGATCGGGAGGCGTTGGAACAGGGCCAGCTCTCTCATGAAGCAATGTGAAACACTTGGTTCAGGCGCAGAAATTACAGGGGCAGCATGTTTGTACTGTGTGTTTACACTTACAGCATGCAGTCAGAGTAGGAGGAGAAGCGAGAGGAGAGTGAGTTAGGTGAAGAGGTCATCACTGGGGAAAAGCAGCTTGTTGTGCTGTGTGAGGAGTCTGACAGTGAGTGAGGAGGGGGGAGGCAGGAAAGCAGTACTGTTTAATCTGACTTGCACAGCAGAAGGGAGGAGGTGGCTCTTCTGTCCTAACTGAGGAGGTATGGAGGATGGCGGACTGGCTAAGTGAGAGCAGTTGGTTTGTCACAGGCTCGCAGCCAGCCAGTGTTATTGTGTTGAGCTGCAGCATATCATGTTTCAAGTTGTTGCATGTGTTCCCTTGCTGACTGAGAACATTAAATGAAGCAAATTGTAGGGTGCTGTGTGACCATTCCAAATCGTTGTGGGAGGGGATGGGGGGGCACATCCTCATAAGTTTGCCTCAGGCAGCAAAAAGTCTATAACCAGCCCTGCATTTGGATATATACACATGATACAACTTCCCGTCAGATTACCTGTCGATAGGACAAGAAATTGAATCGGGAGTATCCAGCATTAGTGGCAACAGAGGTGTGGTATTCTGTTACTGCAGAAGATCAGTAGCAGAAAGCTCTTCTTTCACATTCTGCAGCGTCTGGCATATCGCTATGAGGCAGGAAGGGCTCGGAGAGGTCAGAACTGCTCAGATCACAGAGATGAATGAGCACTAATTTTTCAAATGATGCAGAACTGCTAGCTGTCCTTATAACAAAAAATTAGAGTAGTCACCTTAGATATGTGTTGCACTGTTGCTATATCACTTTAGTAGGGCTGTGGTTCCACATTTGGAAAGTGGGGAACCACTGTCTATCTTCTCAATAGCTTTGCCTTCCCGATTCACACAGCATGTAGCCGAATCCCTATAGCCATACATGGCACAGCTTAGCAATTTGGGCTGCATCTTTGCAGCACAACGGGAGCCAAGGCTGAATCGAGAACAGCTGTAGCTACTTTATCCTCCTACTCCTAAAAATAACTTTTTTTAGATATGCAATGGTTTTATTTTATATTTAAACATGTAGAAAGTAGTTTAAATGTTTTCTTGTCTTTGTTCCATGGCAGTTTATTAAGTGTCCCAGAGTTAAAATATTGTACATGAACTATTCTCCTTTTCTATCTCTCCCCTGTCCTCTGAAGTTGTATTCTGCCAGGAAAACTTTTATGGCTGTAGTTTGTTTATCAGTGAGGTTTACTTTATTCCCAAGGTACTGACAAAAGAGAAGCTGTTACTTCCACGCCACTCTTTCAGGCAGCAAAATTAAACAAACAATACAGCCTGGTTATTTATATGTTTTTCACTGTACATTCACTTGTTATGTTCTCATCATGTGACATGTCGCCTAATGACAATCCTGAAAGATTAGGCCAAAGGCCATTGAAGGTGTCTTTCCCAAAGGCCAGAATCATCTGGCATCCAAGCCTTTTTTTATTTGATAAAGGCCAGGTGGTTCACATTGCCTGTGCTCAGGCAGATGCCACCCTTCCTGCTGAACTGAGCACACTTTCCAATTTTCAACATTGTTTTGCTTGTCCTGAACATTCTGGCCACTGGAAACTGCACTGGAACCTCCTTTTAGTCAATGTGCCTGCCACCAAGCTGGGTAGATCTTTATATAGTTACTCAAATACCTCATGCCAAGGTTCCTAACTGTTTTGTGCTGAGCACAGATTCTCATCTGTGCTCAGCACAATACAGTTAGCAAGTGGCCTTGGCATGAGGTATTTGAGTATATATATAATGCCCAGGCAGCAAATCTCTGAATCTGAATATTCTTAGTTGTAGGCTGCAGCCACACTTGTGCGGCCAGAGGACGGCTGCCTAATCTGTCTGCCAAGTGATGGCTTCTGCATTGTCCAAGAAGAGAAGAACCGAGAGCCCGATATGGTGTAGTATGTCAAGGTAATTGGATAATTAGAAAGAGTATGAATTGTATACTCACAAACCAGGGTTACCTCCAGGCAACCACTGTATAGGCAGGTGAGGAGATTAGCCTGTCCTCACTCAGGAATAAGAAGTCGCTCTCTGTAGGCTTGAAAAACAAGAAGGGGTATCCCCCTCCACCAAAGGTGGATACAATCAGTAGCCTCAGGCACCAGGTGCTATCTGGACATACTGCTGTTGTGTGCTCTATTCCTATAATTGCCTGATGAAGCGGGTTTGACCTGCGAAACGCGTTGCGACCTTATTTGGAGTATACCAATAAATGTCCCTTTTGTGAATACACAGTTGTTGTGTCTGCTTGTGGGAGGTGAGTCCACCACTGCCTCCTAAGCAATAATTTTAAAACTTTTAAATATTGTTTTTATCCTTTTGGCGCCTCTGTTCTCTGCATTGTCCAAAGTTGTTTTTGTCCATCCTGCTCCTTCTCTAGGCATGTTGGTGCTGTGCAACTTCACCCAGATCCTTCACCACATGTCACTATGCTGGTGACTCCCAGGCATCTCGATAATTCAGCACCCACTAATTATACTTTGGAAAAGAGTCCAGCCTTTAGTAAGCACTGGGAGTTATCTCTTTCTACATGCATGCAGCACCACTTTTAGAGCATGGTCTGCGGAGAACAGCTCTTCATCCCTAAGCCTGTCCTCTTGCTCCTGAAATAAGTGTAAGGGTTGGGCATCAGTTTACAACATGGTTTTGTCCATTCTGAATTGTCGTCCATCAAAAATTCTGCCACAGAATGGTGAAACCCTTCTGAAGAATATGGAAAAGAGAGCGTTTTTTATCATTCAGCACAGATTGGCTGCTCCGTGTCTGAGGTGAGGATGGGGGCTTGGGGTGACTAATGCTGGACTATACACTCAACTAAATTTACCCCACTCCTTTTAGAAAATAAATGACTGTCCCTAGAAGTCAGTGAAAGTTGACAACTACATTCAAAGTCAGGGAAGCATGTTACCTTGGCAAGACTTAGGCCTAGTGCACACCAGAGCGTTTCCGCTGCGGTTTGCGATCCGCTTGCGGGTGCGGATCCGCTAGGGTAATGTATTTCAATGGGCTGGTGCACACCAGAGCGGGAGGCGTTTTGCAGAAACGCATACTCCCGGGCTGCTGCAGATTTTGGATTGCGGATGCGTTTCTGCCTCAATGTTAAGTATAGGAAAAACGCAAACCGCTCTGAAAAACGGCACTTCAGAGCGGTTTGCCAGGCGGTTTTTGTTACAGTAGCTGTTCAGTAACAGCTTTACTGTAACAACACATGAAATCTACTACACCAAAAACGCTTCCCAAAACCGCAAAATGCTAGCAGAAACGCTACAGAAAAAGAAGAAAAAGCGTTTCAAAATCTGCTAGCATTTTGTGGATCTGCTAGCGGTTTTTGGTGTGCACCAGGCCTCACTGTGGGATTTACACATCTGTGAATAATGTCACAGCATGTATGTAGTAGATGCACACCAAAGCGTACTTTTTATTTTCGGTGAAACTCTTCCTGGTCAAACCCAATATAGGGTAAGTTCTTAAGCTTTAAAAAAAATAAAAGAAGTCATATTTAAATAAACTGAGAAAGTACCTTTAAGGGCCTGTTTCCACTACACGTAGATTGGATGCAGAACGGATGCAGAAAAACTGATGCCAATGAATGCCTATGGGAAAATCTGTATTAGAAAAATCGCGTTTAGTGGAAACAGGCCCATAGGCATTCATTGGAGTCAGTTTTTCGGCATCCATTCTGCATCCAATCTGCGTGTAGTGGAAACAGGCCCTTAAGGGAACCTTAACTGAGAGGGATATGGATGTTTCCTTTTAAATCATACCAGTTGCTTGTCAGTCCTGCTGATCTCTTTGGCTGCAACAGTGACCGAATCACACACCTGAAACAAGCATGCAGCTAATCCAGTCTGAATATATTCAGAGCTAGAGATGGCCCGAACCTCCGATTTTCCGTTCGCGAACCGCAATAGACTTCAATGGGGAGGCGAACTTTGAAAACTAGAAACACTTATGCTGGCCAGAAAAGTGATGAAAAAGATGTTTCAAGGGATCTAACACCTGGAGGGGGGCATGGCAGAGTGGGATACATGCCAAACGTCCCGGGGAAAAATCTGGATTTGACGCAAAGGAGCATTTTAAGGGCAGAAATCACATTGCATGTTAAATTGCAGGCCTAAAGTGCTTTAAAACATCTTGCATCTGTATACATCAATCATGGAGTGTAATTAGAGTACTGCTTCACACTGACGCACCAAACTCACTGTGTAACGCACCGCAAACAGCTGTTTGTGTAGTGACGGCCGTGCTTGACTGGTGCGCACCATGTCTAGAGTGCAGGCCGTGGCGGTTTTCAAGCCCATATGGTCGCCGGGCTGAGGTAGCTCAATGATAGAACAACAGTGACTGTCAGGTAGGTATATGCAGTGATGAGTATTATAATGTGCACCTGTCACACACAGACAGGTACCGAACAGGCAAAGTGACACTGCGTGTGCTCACGTAGGTAGGTGGGTGCACTGAAGTGAACAACAGGTAGTAGGTATATGCAGTGATGGGTATTACAATGTGCACCTGTCACACACACAGGTAGTCACTGAATGTGCTGGGCCTGGCAGTGGCACACACAATAGGAATTACCAAGGCTGTCTATGCAACACATGTGTCAGTGGGACACACCAAAAAAAATAGATTACAAGAACAAGATTAGCTCTCAAAAGAGCTGTTGAGGGGTGCTTTTTTAGCAATAACAATCAGCCAGGAGCAAGCTAACAAGCCTACAAGAGCCTAACTAAGCTTTCCGTATGAGAGTCTGCAGCAGCTGTCCCTTCTCTCATTACTGCAGGCACACGAGTCTGGGAAAAGTTTGCGGTTCTCCGCGATTGCGAACTATGGACGTTCGCCGGGAACCGTTCGGGCCATCTCTAGTCAGAGCACCTGATCTGCATGCTTGTTGAGGGCCTGTGGCTAAAAGTATCAGAGACACAGGATCAGCAGGAGAGTCAGGCAACTGGTAATATTTTAAAAGGAAAAATCCATATCCTTCTCAGTTTAGGTTCCCTATGAGTTAATTTAGAGCATCGAGGAGTACTTCAGATAATTTGACCCACATTAGGCCTCTTGCACACTGCAAGCAAATCAGATTCAGATTCAGATTTTTAATCTGTTTTTACATCCGATTCCGATTCAGATTTTTAATCTTAACTGCATGCTGCGTTTTTTGATCCGTTTTTCTGTTGAATGTATTCAAGGAAAATCGGAAACGGAATCGGAATCGGAAACGGAATCGGAATCGGAATCGGAAAACGGATTTGCAGTGTGCAGGGAGCCTAAGAAGTGTGTACTGTAGTAAAGTTCCTGGTTTTATGTGGGGTTTATACTTATCCAGCCTAAAGAACAGTACAGTACATTTGTGGACTACAAATCCTGAAAAGGGCTTGTACAGATTTCCTCTGCTGCCAAACAGTGTGCCCCACACAGCAATGCACCCAAAATGAAGTGCACAGAACTTTGGATTGTTTCCATGTGCCTGTTCATAACAGTGCATTGCAATACAGGACACTGATGTATGTCATATTACTGCTCCCTCCCTCCCCGCGGCCACCGCTCTGTTACCTTGTGAGCTGGTGGTCGCTTCCTGTATGTTTGTCCCAGCAACTCTCCTCCGGCCATCATAGAAGACGTCTTCAGTCACAGCAGCGCGACTCGGATGCTGTGCAGAGGAAACAGAATAGCGGTTGCCCTGTTAACGGCGATATGAAGGAAGTACTTACTTCCTGTATATCGCCGCTGAAGTGAACTGCTATTCTGTTTCCTCTGCACAGCAGCTGGGTCACACTGCTGTGACTGAAAACGTCTTCTATGACGGCCGGAGGAGAGGGGCGCCAGCTCACAAGGTAACAGAGCGTCGGCCACAGGGAGGGAGGGGGGAGCAGACACTGAGGGACACTATACTACCCATACTGCGTCTGCGGGGGAAGGGGGCAGGCAAGATGCTGCCCTAAGGCCCATGCCACCTGACTAAGCTACCTCACCTGGTATCATGGACACCCCTACCCTGCTTGCAGGGCATTTACCTCCTGATGTGTTCCTTTACTGTGTTGGCCAGTTGTGACTCTCTTGTACAGTGTGTGAACTGTTTATGTATCTATGCTCCCTATTATTGAATGTTTTTGTAATATGTACGGCGCTATGGAAGATCTTAGCGCCATATAAACAAACAACAATAATAATATAACAATGTGTAACACAAATGTGTTGCTACATCAACTGTAGTATCTAACTTTGCAGAATGTAAAAGAGCCATCAGACTGGATTCTCTTTATCTTCTATAAGAAATAAAAACGCTAATGAAAAGGCATTTGTGAGCGTTAGGGATCAAATTTTGTCAAAAAAAATGTTTGTGAAATGTAACTTTTGATGAGCATTTGGCAAACTTAGGTTAAAGCAGAAAAATAAGGTATAGCTGCTTAATCATCTACAACCTTGCAGTCTTGCATAGTACAATAGATGATTTGTCACAGGAACAAATTTCTAGACGACTTGCCTTTTTATATTATATTTTATGATCAGCATTTTCCACATATTACCATGCATGAAATACACTGAAGAGAAATGTAACTAACTGACGCTCTAATGTCTGGAAATACAACGAGTAAGCGATTCTAACCCAATACGTACTACCAGCAGGTACAAACATCAAGTACGGGGAAAGATAAAGATGTCCTCCTAATTTACTATTTGTCTTTTCATCATTTTGGGTCAGGTATGTTTAGTCACCAACTATATTTAACCATCAGCGTCATCACAAGTTCTTCTACAACTCTAAAAAAAGAATTCCTTACTAGGCAGTTCTAGAGAATAATTCCTTAACATAGTAATTGGTCCATATTAATATTATCTTCACACGAAAAAATTTTATCAGGTTTTATTTCTTTCTTATAGGTCTCCAAAACTAAAACAAGGTCTCCAAAACTTCAAATAAGGTCTCTCTCCAGTGTTTTTTTATGGGAAAAGTAAATCTAATGAATTAAGATATTTTCTCCACCACTATATTTAAGAATATACCAACCCTACCTGACCTTACCATTGTCTCATTTTAAAGTTTACTTGATAAGTATTTTCCTCATTTTTTTTTCCTCATGCCTTATATTTTTTCCAGAACAAAACTCACTTTGGGCCCGTTCAGACTACAAAATGCGGACGGCAACGCATGCGGACCGCAACGCGTACGAACGCACGCATGTCCGCGTTCGTATGCGTTGCGTGGCTGATCCCATCACTGAAAAGTGAATGGGACAGCCGCGCGTTTTTGTAAAATCTGCGTGCAGCATGCGTTCCCGGACCGCACAGGTCTGGAACGCATGCTGTGTGAACATCAGACATTGCACTCTTTGCAATGTCTGATGTCGTGCGTTTTGGCCACCTGCACGCGTTTCCAAAACGCGGCTGGAAACGCGTGCAGTAGAGAAAAATGTTGAATGCAGTACCAAATCATTCCTGTGGCAGTCATATAGAATAAGTAGAATCCATGGTGACTTACAAAATTTACACTTTGCTAATTAATTACTTAATATGACTGGTTCTAATAACTTACAATATCAGTACACAGCTCTACCCATAAGATGAATAACAGAAGCAGATAACACAGCCGATGTTACAAACAAAAAATAAGCAAATTAGAGTAGCCCACACCAGTCAGTACAAAAATCTGGGCTGATGATTGAAAACAAAAAACAAAATGTGAAATATCACAGCTGTTGATTATTGTTAAATAAGTTCACAGTTGTTGCTCAGAGATGGTTTCCTACACATCATTAGTACAACTGCATACAGTGTAGACATTCTTGTTTCAGGCCACTTTCAAAATTTAACTTTGCACTTAAGAACTATGTCTGTCCTCAAGATCCACCAACAGTTCTGTGGGTCTTGTGTTATGGGTCCCTACAAAAGGTAGCCATTTCACATTCCTGAGGCATTATTATTCCAAATATGCAGAGGTAAAACAACTTGCAAAACAAGCACTGTTGTTGGGACTTGAGAACAGGTTTGGGAATACACCGTAAAAACAACAACAAGTACAGTAATAAGCAAAGGGAACCTACAAGTCAATGCCACAATGCTTATGTAGATGAAGAAAGAATACATTTTAAAACTTACCCTTCTTGTGTTCAAGACATCTGTGTATGGATCAGTAACATCCACATTGTAAGTGTAACAAAATGAAGGGATTTCTTTTCTGTCTTAATAAGCCAAACATAATTCATAGGGCTGTCTTCTACTGCCAGTTATACAAGGATCAATAGATTGTGTCCCTGTCTACACAGTGACAACATCTGGGAAATATCATACCAAGAATAGCTTTATCTTGGGTTTCATCATGCCCTTCTTCCGGAGTTATGAATCTCCATGTTTTGTTTGCTCCATTTCAGTTTCTTGGCTGTTTGATGTGTTTTTGTTTGCTGAATAGAATATAATAGCGTGGTAAAAAAAAATCCAATTCAAGCTAAAAGAAAAGACATTTGAAAAAGAAGATTAATGAACTATTTAGACTGAAACGTACATGGAGCTATTTTAAGCACCAAACAGATGACTGAACTTAGAAATCTGAATGGAAATCAACGCAAATAGGAAACTGGGACATCAACAAGTAGATTCTCTGTTATGTTAATGAATGATGTATCATGCAGATGTTACACAAACAGCAATATGATACAATGACACAGAAATATAATGGAAGGAACTCATTTTGCAAAGTCTGCAGTTTCAGGTAACATGCAGATACTCATGAATCAGTTGTGCGCAAGTAGCATGAGGCCAGAATTTCAGAACTTTTAATCTTCCAACATCTTCCTAGTTTTAGATTAATGACATGAAATATTTCTTTTTGGAGGTCATTGTTAATGTGCAAAGTTTCACTTATTTCTACATCTACAATTATCACAGAGTACCCAGTTAGCTATGCTAAATATAAATGGACCTTCTTAAAACCCAGTTAGCTATGCTAAATATAAATGGACCTTCTTAAAACAAAAGATATTTGCAATCATTCAGTTAATATGCGCAAGAAAGATCTCCCATGATGCATTACTACTGAATATGCAAATCCTCTTTATGTCCATAAAAGTCAGGTACACATCCAGATCTGCTAGGGTAGAGTGTGCCTAAAGCCTAAGAAACTTACAGAGTTATACTCACCAAACATGTTTACTTTTTCAGACTGGTTGGTCTTTTTTTTTTGAAAAAAAAAAGTTTTATTGATCATTTTTGCTGTACACCCCAAGACAATGGTGACAAATGACATATAAACTAAAGTAAGTTCACTAAATGTGAACCAGCCCATTGATTAACATATCAGGGACCACCTGTACACAATCAAATAGAAGATGCAGCAAAAAATTGGCCTAAAACACCAAATATATTCTAATACAGTTTAGTAGCACAATAATCAGTAAATACATAAGGTAGTGGCCACACAAATCTGCTCTAAATAGATAAAACGCTGATCAGTATTTCTCGACTAAAAAATTGAGTCAATAGGCTCCCAGCTGCTACTTGCAACATGAGCCAGAAAACAAGTACAATAAAGTCAATAAGACTTGGCCAGCTAGATTCACCATAAACCAAAGTCACACATACCGCTGCTGTCCCGGGACCTCACACTGAATGCCAATCCTAAAACTGAGAGGAATCCATACCACAAGCTTGTATGCAGGGAAAGTCCTCCTCCAAACACCAGATGGAAGACACATAGGAAGGAATACTTACTTAGAGGAAAATTGTTCTTTCTGATTCTAACACCTGTATAAACTGTATGTTTCTGAACAAAATCATCAGGGAAAAATTGTTTGACCATAAAAACCTAAAGTGTATATGTAGCTATAAATACAGTACCGTATATTCCGGCATATAAGACGACTGGGCGTATAAGACGACCCCCCAACTTTTCCAGTTAAAATATAGAGTTTGGGATATACTCGCCGTATAAGACTAACCCTCTTCCAATGCACACCAAATTAAAATAAAAAAGCATGTACTTGTGCTGTGTATGAACAGATTACTGGTGCTGTACTGTATGTGTTACCCAGTATATAACAGTATATAGTCAATTGACTTGTTGCATTGGTCAACTCTCCTTAAGAAACACTGGTCAGCTCTCCTTGTCTACCTGTTTATCAGAGCGGTATGGAAGAATAGATTGCGCTCCCTCAGCAGGGAGATCTGAGAGGCGGTAACAGGATAGGGCGTATCACCCGGCATCAATGACACCTGTATTGCATGCATTACATGTATAAAGGCGGTGCTACTATTCTGCAGCGTTGAATTTTTGTATCGCACTACAATGTACATAGTGCACAAGGAGTCTAATAGTACCCATACACGGTACAATAAAAATGTTAAATTTTCAATTTTTTCAACCAAAACAATCGAATCAAATGAAAGTTGAAAAGAATCCTTTTTTTTATCAAGAAAAATGAACAATTATCCTGTTTTTTCTATAAGAATCCAATCAGACATGTAGGAAACATTTTTATATTCGATCTAACAGAATAACCGAACTAAATTATCTAATCGGAAAAAAAAATTGTACCATATATGGGCACTTTTAGACAGATTTGGTTGTCTTTTTTGCATTCCTTGAAGTCTTTACTTTTTCCTCTAACACCATCCATTTTGTTGAAGACAAGGGGACTAAGTTGCCTTTTTGTACTGTTGTGCACCTTTTTGTGTGCACACCTGCTGGCTGTGTTAAACCAATTGTTTCATGTGAGAGTTCATTTGAGAGCTTTTGCTTTGATATTGCACGGAATAGTCATGATTGATTTCTGAGTCAAGTTTGAGATTTCTGAGTTTGCAAAAAACGTGAAGCTGACTGTGCTTATAGTTGTGCCTGTCTGGGATGGTGTTTCGCTCCTTAAGTGTTAGGTTTTGTAAACTATGGGAAAGTTTTAATTTTAGCATGTAAAAAAACCCTGCAATATGGGCTTCACACCTACTATTTGTAGGCGCAGTTTGTATAGCGGGCAGCCCCAGAGCCTGCTATTTTATTGGGTGCCTCTCTGCCCACAATTTGTAGCCGCAGTTTGTGTAGTGAGTGGCCCCAACCCACTATATCCCAGTTATAGTCATTAATCACAGCTATTAACATGGGTGTCTGTTGTGGTGCCATAACTTTTCTGGTGCCTGATACAAACTGCGGCGAATGCGGCATGGATTGTGGTGGGGTGGGCAGTTAGGCATCAGTTAAAGAGGTCGGTTAGGGTTAGCCCTCAGTTGTGGGGGTTGGGTAGAGTTAGGTATTGGCAGAGTGGTTAGTTAAGGTTAAGTATCAGTTGGGGGGGTTAGTTAGGGTTAGACAGTCGCTGGGGGGAGGGGAAGGATAGGGTTAAGCATCATTAGAGGGAGGATTCAAGTTAGAATGGGGGTCAGGTTCGGCAATAGTAAAATATCCTAAAAAATAACTGATATTTTACTGTTGTTATTACATAGAGCCTAATAGTAGAATTTAGATAATTGTACCAGTATTCTACTAGCGGCTATTTTCAGCATCTACATTACTGTGGTGCCTTTTTTACAGATATGCACATAAAGGGATGATTTGCATATTCTGCAGTAATGCCTCATGAGAGATCTTTCCTAGCTCACATAAAAATGAATGATTTCAAATACCTTCTGTTTTAAAAGGAACTGTAAGTGAGAGGAATAAGCAGTGTTACGCTTGGTGGTATATTCTCCACAGTCAGCACGTGGTGCATATCCTGACGTGAAGGAGGTACACACGCTAGCACAAGGAACCAGGATATCCCCAGTTTAGTGGAGGAGAGGACTGACTCCAACAGGAGATGTGGTGCACAGAGCAGGCGTAGATCCCAACAGCCACATACAAACCTTCCACTATAGTGGCTCAGCGCAAGGTATCGCTGAACGCATAAACCAGAACTCAGAGGATCAGGACAGGTAACAGAATGAACGCTTGCTAAACTAGTCACTGCTTAAGTGACAGCAAGCGTCCATAACAAGACAGACTGGAATGAGGCAACCAATGCGATTGCAGCGGTGGCGTGCCTCATAAGGACAGGACAGAATAGTCGGGAAATAGAGTCAAAGAAGGCAGACGTAATACACAAATATACAATAGGTATGATTTCCTAGCGTATTACGATTACAGCTATCAATGAACTACAAACGACTAACTGACATATGTATATATCGGCGATAAATCGATATATGACATAAGCAAGGAACACTAACTAAGAACTGGAGCAGGACTAGGAAGGATTCGCTACTTCTACACAGAAGCGAGCGCAATTCACGCAAGGCAACAGGAACAGGACTGACTAGCTAAGCACGGGTGATCACGATACGCGCAACCTACCAAAACGTGCTGAAAGCTGACTGACTGAACACAGGATATAAACAGTTCGTGTACGTATATATCAGCGACACTGATGTATCAACGTAACACGAATACAAGGAAAATAACAAACACGCTAGCATGCGTATATATTGGCGATGAACCGATATTTGATGCAAGACTAGCTAGTAACAAATACTGAATAAACAGAACAGGACTTAGAAGGACTCACTGACCCCTTTGCAGGAGTCAGTGCAGTCCACATGAGATCTAGGAGCGAAGGGGGCCAGAACAGAGTAACAGACTGATCTGAAACTATGATAGCCCGAGGAGCCCTGCAGGAAGCAGATCTTTATACTGAGGTCATCCAATGGGAGCAGACATGCAGATTCCCACACAAGTGAATGGTAATTATTCAATCTTGCGCTGGCCAGAACTGCAGGGCCACTACAGATGGAATCAGCAACTAGTTTGAGGGCAACCCAAACTATGCAAGCAAATGCATGTAATGACATCAAAAACTGCTTGTCTTCAGTAAAACTGCAGCCAGCAGTACATGCTGCAGACATGATCATAACAAGCAGGCTGCCATACTCATTCTCTAATAGACAATGCAAGTGTCCTGACTTCTGTTGTGATGCTCTGCCTCTAATACTGTATCTACGTCCCTGCAAAATCCCTCTTCACCTCACAGGGACGTAAGTACTGCGCGCCTCCCGCACTCATTCCCGCACTTGTTCTTACCGCCGATCATTAGAGGGGAGATCAATGAATGAGAACGCAATTACCATTCATCGATCAAAGTCCCCGTGTGAATGATTGCCGCCATCAATGAGATGCCTGCGTCATTCACAAAAGCTGATACTTACACGTCCACGCATTACTTCCTGTATGCATACTTATGGTATGCACAGGAAAGTTATGCGCGAGGACATCTTGTAGCCAAATAGTAATATTACACCTACACAATATATATATATTTTTTTTAATACCTATATTTACATTTAAAATGAACCCCTTACCTCCCATAGTCCACAAAAGTTACACAATGAAAAATTTTGTGAAAAAAATAAACATACAATTAAAAATGTTTTAAATTATGGGCTTGTAATTAGTGATGGATTCAAAATGAAAAAATGCACCTTTATTTCCAAATAAAATATTGGTGCCATTCATTGTACTAGGGAAATATTTTAAATGTTGTAATAACCAAGACAAATGGGCAAATCAAACGTGTGGGTTTTAATTATGGTAGCAGGTATTATTTTAAAACTACAATGGCCGAAAATTGAGAAATAATGATTTTTTTCCATTTTTTTCTTATTATTCCCATTAAAATGAATTTAGAATAAAATAAATCTTAGCAAAAAGTACCACCCAAAAAAAGCCTAATTAATGGTGAAAAAAACAAGGTATAGATCATTTTAGTGTGATAAGTACTGATAAAGTAATAGGCGAATGAATGAGAGGACCGCTGAAAGGTGAAAATTGCTCTGGTTTTTAAAGGAGTCAACAGGAAAACAGGATGAAAGCCGATTTACTTACCTTTCTCCAGCTCCTTGCAGCTGACATGTCCCATGCCGCAGCTCCGCACGGTGTCTCGCCAGGCATCCTCTATTGCCCCTGCGCCGCTGTCAATCAAGGCTATGTTGTTCGCGGCTTACTGCACCTGCGCAGTACACCGCGTACAATGTGGGCTTGATTGACAGCATCGCCTCATGCAGGCGCAGTAAGGACGACCTCGAGGTCATCCTCTGCACCTTGCAGGGATCACGGGCTGGTGGCTGCGAACGGAGCTATCAGCGTGAGACAGTCGGCTACAAGGGGCTGGAGAAAGCCCCAGGTAAGTAAATTGGCTTTTATCTTGTTTGCCTGATGATTCCTTTAAAGGGAAAAATCCTTGGAGGTGAAGTGGTTAAATGCAACTGAGCACAAAAAAGACAAATAAATGTTTTGAATTGAACCCCCCCCCCCCCCCTCCTCCCCACATAAGGGAAGTTTTTAAGGGAGGTTTGACCTTTGGAATGCAATGTAGTCTGTACATGTGTGTACATCTCACAGCGGGGAGATGTACATACTGCAGCTTCCAGCTTGCATTGCAGCATACAGCTCCCAGCATGCATTGCTACCGAAAGCTAGCTTCAGACGCAGGTCCTTTAAAATGCGGCCAGCTGGGGATGAGATGGCGACTTTCACAGCGATGGGGGCTACACGAGCAGCCCTTCAGTAAATGACCAGTGGCGCTCCCCCTAACTCCCGCCCCTCCCAATGTCATACTATTTTACAAACCTCCCTTATGGGGAGGTTGAATGTAAAAAAAAATGTTTGTGTGCTCATTTCCCTTTAAAGTGGACCCAAATTAAAAATACAAGATTTCAGAAATAAAATCTATTTTCTAAATTATAATAATAAAAAGTAGCCTTTTTTCAGCTGCATGATGACAAATATGAAATATTTTACATTTATTGGAGGAACCCCTCCCTTCCTTTCAAATTGCCGGGATTTTTCCGGCAAACTGGTGGAGTAGATGGTGTCCGGCAAAGGAGGAATTGCTAATGGCTGCCCCCAGTATAACCCTAGCTATGAAAAGAGAAGGGTGAAAAGCATGCACTGAAATGATCATAGGTTTTAAGGAGTGTTTATTTATCTTTGTATGTGTCAGAGTGATGCAACTAAATATTTTGAATAAAAAAAAATTTTGGTTTGGGTCCGCTTTAAGTTACTGGCCCAGAATGAGTATGCAGATTTGATGCTTTGACTCTGATCTGACTCCACTGGGTGCATGCTTGTTGTAGGAGGAGTATGACTCAAAAAACAACTAAAGCCAAAAGCTCAATATGACAGCCAGATACTTGGCATTATTTAACCCCCTGGCGGTATGATTATTTATGAATTCTAGGGTCTTTTGAAAACGTTTGAGACCCTAAAATCAGGGGAAAAAATCATGCTGCCAGAGTCTTTGCAACAGCCCCAGCACTCACTCACTTCCCTGGGCTCCAGCGCTGCAATTTGACCTCTGACCTCGGAGTGGCACTGTAAACCTGTGGTGAGATCGAAAACGGCGATCTCACCAGTGTGATTCAGAGCCTCAGAGGTCAGGAAGGAGAACGGCTACTGACATCAGGATCCCCTGGGAGGCGAGTATAAACTCCTGCTGTGCGCTATACTCTGCATTGAGCTCCCGGGGGCTAGCCCGAGCGTAGCTTGGGACTACCGCCATGGAGGTTAAAAGGGAATGAAGATAGCAGCCGCCATATTCCTTTCACTTCCTTTTAACCTCCTTGGCGGTAACCCCGAGCTAGGGTTGGGGGCGGAAAACCGCAGCTCAGAGCGGTAATCCTGACCTCTGCTCAGGGTAGCTGCCAGAGGCGCTGTGCAGAGCAATGCGCGCAGCAGGCGTGTTTCTACATACCTCCCAGGGATCCCGACTTCGGACTCCATTCTTCTTCCGTCCTCCGAGGCTCTGCTTCCTCCTGGTGCTTCCTCCTGGTGAGATTGTCGTCATGACGACAGCCAGCAATCTCACTTTAGAGTTGCAACGCCACCCGGAGGATAGAGGCATAACTGCAGTGCAGGAGCCCAGGGAGGTGAGTGATTACTGGGGCTGTGCAGATCTCCCTGGCAGCATGATTATTTCCAGGCTTTAGGGTCTGAAAGGGTGCAAAAAAAATTGTACCACTTTTAGACCCTAAAATCCAGAAAGAATCATACCGCCAAGGGGGTTAAGAAGGCACAATTATATTATAATCTGAGTCTGATTTACAAAGTGGCCTGGCTATCCCAAACAGTAAATACTGCATACAGTAAGGTCCACAGTTGCCACACAGCATAGAAACAAAATCCAACCACTGTAGTATACAGTAATATATATTTGCAATGGGACCATGTAGGTTTGTATAGCATTTTTCCTCAATAAATAAAATAATCTCTTAATGAGAGTCTGAAGCCTTATAAAATTGCTCTTTTTATTTAACATTTATCTTCTGCACTATCACCATAGCTAAAACACCGCATCCCGCGGCAGAACGCTGTAATTAAATCCCCCAATTAATTTCCCCCAAATCCCCTGGGGAAAATGCAGGGATCGCTTCCTGGTAGAGGCAGAGCTTAGGGCTGTAGCTCTGCCTCTACTCGCGTCAATCCCCGCTGATCGCCGCCACTCCCCGACCCTCTCAGTCTTCTTTCACTGAGAGGTGGAGATCAGCAGGGATTGATGCTAATGGAGGCAGAGCTACAGCGCTAAGCTCTGCCTCCGCAGGCAGCAAAATCTACGACTTTGAAAGTTGTGGATTTTTGCCCCGGGATATGGAGGGTTTAAATACAATGTTCTGCGCGGGATGCAGCGTTTTAGCTATGGTGATAGTGCAGAAATAAAAAGCAATTTTGTAAGGCTTCAGAGTCTCTAAATATGGCAGTTTGTGTTTATGTGGGTTTTTTTAATCTAACATTTAATTGTGTTTGATGATCTGTAATATTTCTACATCTAGTTTGACAAACTTGGCGGAGCCAAGGCCTACACACCAAGCGGGACATACGGAGAGGGGATGCGGGACGCTGCTATCTTCCTGATCCAGAGATGGTGATATTTGAGCTGTTTATCTATGTTCTCATGTACGGGCATTACTGCTTTTAATAGTTTTATTAAATAATACGGTTTTACACATGATCCTTCTTGTTTGAGCCTTAGACTATGTCCAAAGCCTATGAATCTTGGTGACTGCAACATTGAGCATTTAACAGTGCGGTGAACTTGATGTGAAGCCTGCTGTATTTCTGCTGCTGGTGAGCAGGGATAACTGGGGGGGGGGGGAGTGCCTGATCTAGGTGGTGTTAGGCATCTAACCCTGGTCTATACGTGTACACTGTTCCCAGAAGAGTGTGTTTGTCACTAAAAGGGTGGTAATCTCTCTCTGTCAAAACATATTACACTATATTATCTTTTGTTCATTAAGGTGCAAATTTGTTTGGCCCTTGGAATCTGGATGTGAGGATGAAGGGATTGAGCGCAACTATAGTGGAATATTGAAGTATATGGACGTGGTTGTCTAAATAGTGCGCACCACCTGAAATTTGAACTATTGGTTTGTATAACAGTTTTCTTGACCGAGAGGATTGTGAAGCGCAGTCTGAGGGTACTGGTATTGATTTTAGTTTGACAAACATCATGAAAAAAAAAAATCAGGAAAGGGGCCTACACTTTTTCATAGAACTGTAATTTGGTGCGTTTGGCTCAATTCATTAATTTTCAATGGGAAGCAGGGGGTGCTCAGTGAGCAGCAGGAATGTTCAGTAAGCATGAAAATTGCACGTCGGAAACTTTTACACATTCTCTCAAATTTTTTTCTGATTGCCCCTAGGTACAGCATGTCTATTATAGGTTTATCAAATAAAACATTTCTATGGAAAATAAACCATATTCCATGTGTGCTGTCAACATGTCTCCTTCAGTGTGTGGTGGTGGCTGCTAATGAGATGCTGCTGCTGCTGCTGCTGACATAGTGGCTACTACTGGCAAAAGTGGCTTCCCTTTACGCATCAAGTCTAGACCCATGAATCTGTTTTTCCTCCCCCTCCACTGATTCTTCTGTGGGCCATTTTCTGTTGTCCCATCACTATAGGACTACAAAAATAACTGACATTTTCCAGTGTATACCAAGTATACACTCCGACGGCCATTTCTTTGTAATTATATACTAATTCCAATGAGATTGCATGAGAGTGGAAGGGGTGGCAGTGACACAGGTTGGCCCTAAACATTGGTACATCAGGTGCCACAGCAATGGACCATGGGACCGTGCACTTGGGCCGGGCATTGGACACCCCTGGACTAGGCTACTATGTCACAGCATTCTACCCCAGAAAGAGGGCTCAAAGAGGGCAAAAATGTTGCCATCTGACAAATTTTAAAACGTAATAAAGTTCCTCTTTAATATGGCTAGTGTAGAATCTGGCTTTATTTACTAAGGTTTCAATAAAGTGACAACAAACGCAGTATCAGAGACTTAAGTATAGACCATGGGATACCCCAGAAGTGAACTTTGAGGAGAGTCTCCTATATTACCTCCCTGCCACATGATGATTCCTTTGGGATCATATAGCAGGTGCAGACACTATAACTCCCCTTCTAATCCATAACAAGTGCTGTCATGACTCCTCCCTACATAACAAGTGCATTTACCATTACCCATCATCCATCTATAACAAGAGCTGCCACCAATCCCTCCCTCCCCTTATCAAGTGCCACACACACACAAACAGTCACTGCTACTACACTCCCTCCTCATAACATGCTAGGCTAGGTCACGCATCCCCCAGCATGTTGTGTGATATCATGCAGTGCACTACTTTCGGTACTCATACTCGGAGCAATTTTGGCAGCCGATTGACCAAGAAAAAGATCTCTATCTGATAGAATCTGATTGGAGAGAGATCTGTTGGCTGCCATAAACCTCCGGCTGATTCCCAATCGATTTCAGCATGAAATCTTGTGGGAATCAGCCATGTGAGGCCGCCTCACTTCCCCTGGTTGCTGTCCCCGTAATGTTTTATTACTTATGCATTTGTGCCCCCAGGTGGCTGCTGGTATTATAGCCCACGGGGCGCGTGTGTGGCGTTAGGGGGGACAGTGCTTTCCATCATTCACGATTATCACACGCTCCAACCAAAGCTCGGATTCGAGACTAGTTTTTTCTGACACCTTAAACTATCTGTTGACATGATTAAGTGACTCATAGTACCTCAGATGGAAAATACTGTGAATTTTCATTGCTCTGTGCATAGTTCTGACATCATCAGCAAAATGGCAGTTCCCATGCAGGCATAGCTGATACTTTAAAATACATATTATGTCACATTTATTTGAAGTTAAAGAGGAACTGTAACCAAGGATTGGACAGCATCCCAATCAGAAGCTGATACCCTCTTCCCATGAGAAATAATTTCCTTTTCTCAAATAGATCATCAGGGGTCTATGTATGGCTCATATTGTGGTGAAACCCTCCCAAAGTGTGATGTCAGCAGCCACCTAGGTACTGACATCACACTGTTGCATTGTAAGAAATAACAGCTGTATCCAACTGCCAAAAAAAATAATCTCCTTCTACGGACATCACCTGCCAGTAGTAAAGAGGTTGCCATGAGATAAATGTCAGAATGTAAATCAGGGAGGAAAGATTTTACAATGGGCAAACACTGACTAAATCATTTATACATAATTATTGTAAAAATGAAGCACTTTTTCTAATTACAGTACATAATTTTCACTGCAGTTCTTCTTTAAAGAGGATCTCCATGGGAAAAAAAAATTCTGTCAGCGCTGCTATATTGAAAAGTTATATTTACCTCCGGAGTCTTGTCCCACGAAGCCACCCCGAAGACCCCGCACCACTACACTTTTGCAGCTTGGCCCCGCCTCCTCTCGCTCCTCTAAGAAAAAACGCCTGGCAATTTAATGCAGTAAACACCTTGCCATTTTTTCTCGGAGAAAGAGGAGGCGGGGCCAAGCGGGGGAAGTGTAGTGATGCGGGGGTCGTTGGGGCGGCTTCGTGGGACAAGACTCTATAACTTACAGCAGCACAGATGGATTTTTTTTTTTTTTTTTTTTGCATGGAGGTCTTCTTTAAAGGGAACCTAAACTGAGAAGGATATGGCTTTTTCCTTTGAAAATACCAGTTGCCTAAGTCTCCTGTTGATCCTGATGCTCTAATACTTATAGCTACAGCCCCTGAACAAGCATGCAGATCAGGTGCTCTGACTGAAGTCTGACTGGATTAGCTGCATGCTTGTTTGAGGTGTGTGATTCAGCCTCTACTGGAGCCAAAGAGATCAGCCAGACTGCCAGGCAACTGGTGTTGTTTAAAAGGAAACATCCATATCCCTCTCAGTTTAGGTTCCCTCTACGCAAAGGTCTACTGTGCTATGGGAAACATCAAAAGTCATACTGAATTCTGAAATTACATTAGAAATCTGAGTTTATATTTTTATTGAATTGTTGACAAATTATACTTTTCTAGACCAATATCATACAGCCCATACACTTATCTTCACTGATACAGAACAATCCATTAGTAAAGCAGGGAAAACTGTTTATGAAAAAGCATTTGAAATAACGACAGATCTGATGTTCTTTAATTTACTGTTAAAACCTCCTTTTAAATTTCAGTATGCACCAGCCTAGGATTTTCTAAGAATACCAAAACAGTCTGATTTAATTTCAGTTTGGCAACTGTACACTTTCCCATGCAAGACTTCCTAGTGTTCTTAGCTATTTGCACCAGTAAGTGCTTTCTCCAGAAGTGTGCACAGAGTTAACATATCTGATATCTCTGACATGAGGAACTCTGACATGAGGAACTCCAGTGAAAATAATGTAGTAAAAAAAGTTCTTCATTTTTACCATAATTATGTATAAATGATTTAGTCAGTGTTTGCTCATTGTAAAATCTTTCCTCTCCCCGATTTACATTCTGACATTTATTACATGGTGACATTTTTACTGTGGGCAGGTTATGTAGCTGCTCCTAGCTGTTTTTGCTGTTAGAGACAGCTGTAAACAGCTATTTCCTGTCTGTGAACATTGTTACATTGTGGCAGTTTGCCCAGAGTACCGCGGTATGCAGAGCTTCTTGTGGGAGGGGTTTCAGCACACAATCAGTCATACAGCGCCCCCTGATGGTCTGTTTGTGAAAATCATTATATTTCTCATGTAAAAGGGGGTATCAGCTACTGATTGGGATAAAGTTCAATTCTAGGTTGGAGCTTCTCTTTAAGTTGCCCATTAACGGTACAATTTTTTCTTCACATTTGATCTTTCAATGCAAATTAAATGATCAAATTGTATAGAAAAGTGACCCGCAAATCGATGTGAAACGATTCTTTGGTCGATTGGAAAAGGAAAAAATATTGATCCGAAAGTTGGATTTTATGATCGAATCGGAATGTAAAACCTTCCTAACTTGTTCCGTTAATGGGAATAATCGATAATTGCTTTCCAATTAGTATCGATTGTTCAAATAGTGTCAAAAGATCGAATCTGAAGGACAAATTGTACCGTTAATGGGCACCTTTAACTTTGCTGAAGACAGCATTCCCACATATTTTTGATGAAGCAGAATATGCACACTGGCAGGGGTGGCATGGGTTTACGGTTTCTAATTTGCCAACACTGGATTGAATCTTGTGATTACTGCAGGCAGAATCTCCTGCTTAGATTTTCTTGTAAGGAGCATGCCGGAGAGCTGATAGAGAGGATTTATCTGCAATAAAAGTGGGGTTTCCTTTTAATGATGTAATGTTGTGTAGTTCTGTCTGAAAAGAATACAGTGAAAGATTTACTTCATACTTTTACCTTAGCGCTGAGCATGGGCATAGCAATAAGCCCTGCGACCCCTGCTATCTCAGAGGGCCCAGAGGCTTTGGGGGCCCCTCATCCTCCCTCTCCTCAACCGCAAGTGCAGCCAATTAGTAAAAAAAACTTTCCCGTTCACTCACAAAAACCGTGTACAGGAGCATGTGTCATTTTTTCCTGCTTCCAGGAGCTGCTTCACAGCAGAACACTCTCTACTGTGATTCGCCAGCTCCTGATCATGTGACCCGCATGGGGTTTGGGGACCAAGGGGGCCCATGCTATTTTTGTAGGAGGTCCTAATTAAGTCTGGTTACACCCCTGGCGCTGAGGAACCTACACCGCTCATGTATAAGAAATACAAATACTGTAAAACAAACTGCAGGGGGTGATGAGAGGAAGTTACTATTATCACCTTAGGACTGAAGAGCATACAGTGCTCATGGATAAGAAATAGAAATGCACCAAACGGCAGGGGGTGATGGGAGGGAGTTTCTACTTCATACTTTTACCTCAGGACCGAGGAGCATACAGTGCTCATGTATAAGAAATAGAAATGCACCAAACTGCAGGGGGTGATGGGCATGAGTTTCTACTTAATGCTTTTACTTCAGAACTGAAAAACACTGCTCATATATAGCAAATAGAAATGCACCAAACTGCAGGACGTTATGGGAGGGATGTTCTACTTCATACTTTTACCTCAGAACTGAAAAACATACACTACTCCTGTATGAGAAATACAAATGCACCAAACTGCAGGGGGTGATAGGAGGCAGTGTATACTTCACACTTTTACCTCAGGACTGAAAAACATACACTGCTCATGTATAAGAAATAGAAATGCAACAGACTGCAGGGGGTGATGGGAGGCCGTTTCTACTTCACACTTTTACCTCAGAACTAAGGAACACAAACTGCTCATGTATGGGAAACAGAAATACACCAGGCTGCAGGGCATAATGGAAGGGACTTTCTACTTCATACTTTTACCTCAGGACTGAAGCACAGGGACATTTTTGGCCTGCTGGGCATCCCTGGCAAAGCACTCCCAAATAGTGCAGGTAGTGGCAGATAGTGGGTGGCAAATAGTCCAGGTAGTGGCAGATAAAGAGTGGTTGGTGACAAATAATGCAAGTAGTAGCAGATAGTGGTTGGTTGGTGACAAATATAAGGTACATAGTGGCAGATAGTGGGTGACAGGTAGTGCAGCTAGTGAGTGCTGGGTAACAAGTAGTGCAGGTATTGGCAGATAGAGCTTACCTCATGGTAGTGGGTGGAAGGATTGGCAGGAACTCCTTTCATTGTCAGTGTGCCAGTCTGACAGCTGCATGTCCTCTCTCACATCCTTACTAACAGCACTACATGTGCAGGCCAGGGGGCGGAACCTCTTTCCTTATGAGGGCACTGCTGCAGGGTAATCTCCTGCCTGCCTACACTGCTGAGACAGCCTGGGTCTCCTCTTTCACACTGCAGGCCAGGGGGCGGGACCTCTTTCATCAGGCTAATAGCTTCTGCAGGGTGCTCTGCTCTCTCCCTGCTTGTGACAGTTGGGCTTTTCCTTTCAACTAGTGCAGAGGGCAGGGCTTCTTTCCTCCTGCTGGCTCCTAACATCTTTTCCCCTGCCTGGTCAGCCGCATGGCCAATGAAGTGGGGGTGGAGAAAGGAGCCAGCAAGAGACCCACAGCTTTAAAGGGGCAAAGCCAAGGGAGCATGTTAGGGCCCGTTTCCACTATGAAGTGAGGCAAGTGCGGCTACCTAGCCACATCGCATCACTTCCGCTGCCATTTGCCGAGATGCAGAATTGTTTGGAGGGGACAGCAGGCAGATGGGGCTGTGCGAGAATCTGCAGCATGCTGCAGATTCTCGGATCGCTCCGCACACAATGCACGCTATGTAAACTGCTCCATTGCCATGCATTGGTTTCAGGACACCCGCGGTGTGATGCGGCTATGTAGCCGCATCGCACCGCATGTAATGGAAACAGGCCCTAAGGGCTGTGCTTTCCATAAAACAGCACTGGCTAACAACATACATTGCCCATTTATAAAAAATAAATCGGCGGATGCGCGCTGCGGCGGTGAATTGAAAACTACACCCTGGCAGCCAGGTAACCATCAAAACAGGGTGTAGATTTCAATTACCTTGGTCCTTAAGTAGTTAAGTCCAGTTATTATTAAAGGACCACTATCACAGAAAAATGTAAAATGAAAAATTCATACATATAAAATGTACATTTGATCCAGAATAATATGCACAATAAATGTATTTTTTCCTATATTGCTGTCACTTACAGTAGGTAGTAAACTACTGGACGAGTTCATCTCCTCATGGGGTATTCTATGGGTTTTTCTATATTTTTAACAGCACTTCCTGAATGGCAGTTGCTCAGTCCAACTTCCAAAACTGTAGTAGGTGTGCTGTAACTTGTCAGATCTGTCAGATAGGTACTTCTTACTGTAAGTGATAGCAACATAGGAAAAAAGTCATTTATAGTGCATTTTACTCAAGAAGAAAAAGTACGCATTATATATATGTGTTTTGAATCTTTCACATTTTTGCAATAGTGGTCCCTTAAGCATTTCAGAGAATTTAAAAAACATATGAACACTTTCTGTGATTTGTGTGCTTATTGTGTGCGTATTACATAATTAACTGTGCAAAATGATGTACTTACTGCAGATTGGAAACCAACCTCTGTTTCCATATCACCATAAGGGCATTGCCCCTAATTCTCCTGAAGGACTTAAAATAGAGCAGGCATTCCTAGTTTACTCAGATTCAGAGGTGACATGTAGTGACATGTATAGGCGCCATACACTGAACATCAAGGTAGAACAATTAAGCCTGGTTCACAAATCTGCTCATTTTTGGTCCGGTCCAGTACTCTCCTGTCAGTTTTGCATCTGTTTTCTATCAGTTTTACCTGACTGGACCGGAAATGTACACCTTGGGCTTGATTCACTAAACGTTAATAACTCAAATATCACACCTCATCAAAGATATCACACCTTATCAAAGTTAACACGCCTTATCAGAGTAGCATAGCGAGCGCTACGAACCCGCAGGGGCTCAGGGCAGGACGAGGGCCATTGCCAATTAGCAGGCATCATTTTGTAGCGCTCGCTATGCTACTCTGATAAGGCGTGTTAACTTTGATAAGGTGTGATATCTTTGATAAGGTGTGATATTTGAGTTATCATGGTTTATTGAATCAAGCCCCTTGTGTGAACACAACCTTAGCAAGCTTCTCTTGCAAAAAAAACCTCTCCAACCTATGTGGCTGCTCTATGGTCCACATAGTTAAATAGATGGCACTTGTAATGTCTACATAAATTTCAACAGGCCTCCTACTCAAGAAGTCAACCAATAGTGAGGAAGGGTGAGAAATGTGAAACAACCAGGTGCTGAATGCAACTAGTGGCTCTATGCGTGGTTAGTACTAAATAACAACTTCACATCTTTCTGGATGTGTAAAATCATAACTGATTCATAACCCATAAAGTCTTGAGATAATAACAGTGTATTCATTATGCCATATCGTTTACCACCATTGTCATGATACATTTTGGTACACTTGACAAGTAAATAGCATGTGTAAAGTAAACATTTTAATCAGCCATGACAGTGTAAAATAGCTCTATATATGGTAAGGCATATTATCTAGTCAGCTGCATTAGTTGCACTGTAATCATGAATAGCCACACATTGTTCAATGTCACATATTCTGGCACTGATGTATGCTGCTAGCTGGGGGAGGGTTGGAGGCGTGTTTGAACCACACTGCATCCTGTTCCTGTATCACTGTATCATTTGAGGCAACCAAATGCAGAAATATTGGGTCAACACAAGACATAACACTCAATGAGGAGCCATTTAAATACTGTATGATCTACAATTAATTTATTGTTTAATCACTCCTTCACATTTCAGACTTCTCCACAAACTACTCAGAACAATTTAGCAAAAAAAAAAGTCTCCTTTGGGCTTAATCCCAAGTAGTAAGGCAAAGAGCAACATGTAAACACAAACATGCAAATGCAGTAATCTAATACAATCAATTGGCTCTGATCTTTCATTGTCCCAACTGCTCTAAACTGTTGAAACTGGATATTTGTGGGATAACATAAAATATGAAATGCATGGTCTTCTTTGATAGTAAATAAGAGCAGGTAAACAACAAAGCACAACAGAAATATTAGTCATTCACTTTTTGGCCTAACAGCCTGCATGAATCCATAACTAAAAGTGCTATTTAATGTTTGCCGCATCCATGGATGACTCTAAAATAAACACGATTATTAAATAATCTACTCAAAATAAACATTCTGAAAAATACAATACCATTTTGCAAACCAGTTTTTCTGAGTACCAGAAAATTCTGAATATATATATATATATATATATATATATATATACATACATACACACACACATAACACAATTCTTCTATAATAAGACCCGGCCTTTGAGTGTAGACTTACATTAATGGCAATTATTACGCTATCACTTAGTCTTTTCATGTCACTAGTTGCACATCAATAGAGTCAAATGCTTTAAATGATAATAAGAAAAACCCTATTACAACTGACTGACACAAATGACTGTATTAACATCCACACAATTAGAGAGATTTGACATTACTATGTCAGGTAAGCAGGAATTCAAAGTTGTAATTAGTGTAAACAAACACGTCCAGGTATTGTACAGGACACAACAGCACACACAGCTGGAGGCAGAACAACAATATAGACGTGAGAATCAAAATATATACAGGAGTATCCTTAGTGCTTCTCCATTAACATAATTTTCTGGAGTGACAGCCACCTCTAACATGTTAATTGAAATTATACAAAGCGAGACATTAAATGCTATTACAACCCACACAGATGTATACTTAATAAAAAAAAATAAAAAAGAATGAAAAGGAGAAAAAGAAAAGCAAAAAGGAAAAAAAAACTAAATTTCTCACAGCCTCACACATTATATCAACCACCTGATCAAAACAATAAAAACTCAACTTTTAAAAAAGTTTAAAAAACAATTGCCAGACAGCACAGAGTCCAGCCGACTTCCAGACAAGGTCATAACACTTTATAAAATCTATATGCAATATACATTTTTAGAATGTATCTAATTTAACCTGTGTCACATAAATGTACTAACGGCCACTAAAATATAAAAAAAAACCTACATAAAGCTGTTGCAATCAGCAAGGCAAAAGTAGGCTTATACATAACATATGACATATGGAACATTAAAGGTAGTTTTAATTGTGCACTATATGGTACCCCAAAAATACTACTAAGAAATCCTCATTAACAAAAGATTCATTTCAGCAACTTGCATCTCAAACTAAATTATGTCTGTTATTTAAATATCAAAAGACAGAAGTTTTTAATCTCTATACACAGAATGCACAATATTATGGAATTATGCTTAAGGATAACTCAGAAATCCCAGAAAATTAATAAAGATCTAAGAAGCTGAATAAACACAGAAAGCAGCTTAAAAGTCACATTAAAAGCACAATTAACAAACTAAATAACAAGTAACTGTAGTTTGTAAACAAGAATGAGCAAACTTTGAGGCTGAGCTGCCTTCTTGCCCTGGAGAGATCACCTTTAGTGCCCGTAAGAAATAACAATGCAGAATAAAAAAAAATAAAATACCTTGTAAACCCCAAGGAAAGACTGTGGACAAACAGATTATGTGATATAGCGTTTCCTCCCCATTCTTGGGCAGCCTCTCCTCTCTGCGGCTGAAAGCAAATGCTCTGAGACTCAGGCGCATATTTAATTAGAAGCAAGCAGCTTCCACTATCAGTGTGTGAATCTACCTCTCCAATCTCTCGTGAGTCAATCTTTCCCATCTCTGATTTTCTTTTATATTTATGCTAGAATATTTAATTGTAGACAAAAGGTTACTCTGGCTGTATTCACTGCACAGAGGCAGAATAATCTGCTTTAAAAGGCTTGACATTTCAGGCTTTTCAAAAAGGCTGAAAAAATTATATCCCTGCTTTTGTTAATCAATGAAGTAGAACTCTCCTGAACAAAAGAATTAAATTGCTTGGTTGGTTTAATAAAAACCAACAGAAATAGCTGCTTCCTCTGGGCTGTATTGTGTAGGCATGGCACATGCTTCCAGAACTGTAATTCCATATGATTCAGGGGCAAAACTCTAATTTCTGCACACAGTTGGGTTTTTAAATCCTTTTCAAACACTATCCATTCTGGCTGGTTCTCTGAGGACAGATTTATCGTTAAACTTGACTTCATTTTTTCTTAGCTGAATGCTGCAGCTTTAAAGACCTTTAATTTGGGGGGAGGATTAGCCTGAAGGATATAATATATTGTCCTCCCACCTGACCTCATCAAGACAGTGATACCACTTTTTGACAGCATGTGGCTGTTTTATTAATTAACAGTCTCAGGTGTGAACAGATAGGAGAGCTGGTATGCTTACACTCCTATTGGAAGAAAAAGTTAGTTAATTTTTTTAATGATTACCTGTGGATCTAAAACTGACTGCTGCAAAGTCAGAACTAAACGCCAAATGTATTTGTACATTGATGGATTAAATGCTATGAGGCCGAAACAATCCAAAAAGCTATTGTTTTGTCCTTGAAGGAGACATGAATGTCCTTACCAAGATGTAGCAGTGCTTCTTTACAATCTTCCATTCCTGAGACCCAGTGGTTCCCCATACTAAAGAGAGTCATATGGTTTTGACTTAGTCCATGCAGGGCCCTAACTAGAATGTATGGCCCGCCCCGCAAAAAAGACAAAACAAAGAACATTTATATTGCGCATTTCTCCTGGTGGACTCAAAGCGCCACAGCTGCAGCCACTAGGGCGTGCTCAGTAGATAGTAGCAGTGTTAGGGAATCTTGTCCAAGGTCTCCTTACTGAATAGGTGCTGGCTTACTGAAGAAGAGAGCCCAGATTTAAAATCCTGGTCTCCTGTATACATTACCGCCCCTCAAGAGTGTTTGAGGTAGTGGCATGCTCCCCATTATGCAAGAGACAGGCTTGGTACATTGGCATAAACTAGCAAACAGCAGCAGTAGTATCATCAGCCGTAACTTTTTGGGGTTGACTTTGTATACAAATCATATAAAAAAAATAAGAAATGTATAAAAAAATACAGTATATACATGTATAAAAAAATACTCAAATTCATAATAAAAATAATGAAATAAATACATAAAAAATGTTTTAATTAATGGTGTAGCAGACTTCAGAAGGTGTGCAAAACAGAGAGGGACAAGGGACCCCTTCATTCCCTTGACTCAGTAGTGGATGGCTGTTGATCCAGGACAGTTTTTTTCTTGAAGAATGTAAGTCTGTTCATGGACATTGTGGATACATGGGTCCTGTTGATGACCACCCAACTTAACACACTGAAAGCCACTCAGACTGCTCACTGGATGGACAACAGGACACTACTTCTTGGGCATACTGAATGAGCTCTTGGCAAGTGTCTAGTCTGGTGACCCAGAACGGTGTCAGGTGTACCAACGTGGACCATGTAGTTGCGCACCATCCAGGTGATGGTGACTACTAATGGTGAAGACTAGAAGCTAAAGAAGCACACAGGTTCACTACGTTCCCCCTTACAGCAGCCCTCCCTCATAACCAGACCCCTAACCTTTGTCTTTGCCTTGTACATGATCAGTTTGCTCCTAGGCAGTGTTACGTCTAGTAGGAACACTGGGTGGAGCAGTTTCAGAGTAGCAGAAATGGCAATTTCTGGCAATTGCACCATATCGGACACCACACTTCCAATTTGGCGTTGGCAGAGGGCCAGCCACCTGTGGGTTTTTCCTAGATGATTGTCCGGATCTCAGGCCCAATGGTACGCCTCTCTCGGGAACACACGCTGCAACACCACCCTGGCAGCGACAGTCCTGCACACTGGTGTACGTCTAGCGCCACTTGCAGAGGAATCAAGGCAGGTTATGGAAGTGGGCATAATTCCCACAAAATGCCAACGAGAATTACCCAGTGGGTAGTGACACTCAATCACCACTCATGCCTGCTGGTTTAGGCCTCTGTGATGAGAGGAACCCTGTCACTGACAATGTAATCCACTGACGAGTTCACATACTAAACCACGTGGTGGCGGAGGGCAAGGACAGCCATCATGTTGAAACAATGGCGGATGTGTATTTAACTTTGTGTAGCTCTAGGTCATAAGGTTGTGAAAATTAGGACAATATGCAACCTGATGGGGAGGAGTGGCATAGCTACGGGTAAACAGGAAAACAAAAAATCATATTTTTTTTTGTTTTAAGACCCAAATAAGAGAAAGGTAGCTCTCCACAAAATATTGCCTGATGAAGCTTGAATGCACCAAAATAAACTTCTTCTTCATCCTGTGAATTAGAGCCAAACCTTCAACCTATGCAGTGTTCTTGTGGCTGACGCAGTTAACATTATTTTCCCATAATGCTTCTCTGAGAGACCTTAAAATTGCTCCACTGGAAGTCCCAAGAAATCAAAATGGCTACTAGTTATGGCCAAATATTGCGTTTTTGCTTCCCGAAATTTAAAGAAAGAAATTTGCCTCAAGTCCCATTTAATGAAGAAAAGTGTAGGGTGTCTCAGCAGCTTAAACAAGAAAAGAGACAACGGGAGCTCTGCCCAAATAGTGCAATATTTAAATACGAGGAAATGTAGAAGTGATGGAAATGTAATACTTTTAGTTTTATCTGTTTGAATACTAATAGGATTATTGTGTAATTCTATCGCTGGTATAGTGAGCACCTTCATACTTAATGTTTCTAGGCACTGTATTTGGCCTGAGGAAGGGGGCTCTGACCCACAAAACGCGTTGCCTGTGTTAATAAATAATATGTTATGCTTTGCAGCTTGAGAAAGGGTGGATAACCTGAAACAGCGGAGCTGTCGCTGTTCTGCTACAACATCCTGTTGCTTTTATCTTTTTTGATATGAAATAAAAGAGCTGTTTTTATACAGAGACGGTGCTGACTTGTTGGGATTTACCCTTTGATAGCCACCTGAGTGTGCACAGGTGACTTGAGTCAGAGCACGTCAATTTTTTTATTTTTTCCCCCATTGGTGCATGCCACATACAGAATTGCTAATAAATATTATTGACATATGATACTGTCGTTATTGATGTAAGTCACCTCCCCGTTTCCTGATTTTAGTGTTTAAATTCATTTTATATATTGCTGGGTGCCTCTTCTCCCTAATGTGCCATTTAATTGCAGGCAAACATCAAGGACCTTCAGGGTATCTCTGCAGCCAGAATTTATTTTAAAAAGGTGTACCAAGTGTAGGAAAACCTGGACAGTGGCATGGGGGAGGGAGATTAAGGGCAAAATGTTCCTCCAAAAAAAAAGGTATTTTACTCTGGGATCCACGACTTACATATAAATGTTAAGTAATCAACACTGCTGTGTGCTAGGTAACTTTGCTTTTCTGTCATGATCAGTGGCCCTGAAAGTCCGTTCAGATAGGATACTTGACACGGGGCAAGCCAAAAGCTCCTTGATCATTAAAGGACAACTGTAGTGAGAGGTATATGGAGGCTGCCATATTTATTACCTTTTAAACAATACCAGTTGCCTGGCAGCCATGCTGATCGATTTGGCTGCAGTAGTGTCTGGATCACACCAGAAACATGCAGCTGATCTTGGCAGATCTGACAATAATGTCTGAAACATCTGATCTGCTTATGCTTGTTCAGGGTCTATGGCTAAGGCTGCTTACCCACTAAGATGTTACAGGCGCACGTTAGTGCGCCTGTAACGCTCCCCCAACGCACAGCAATGTAACACAAGTTACAAGTCCTTTGGGGGTTGTTTGCCTTTATTAATAATGTTTATGTGGGCTGATATATATGACGGAGGGTTAGTATGTAATCCACTTACCATCTTGACACTGGGATTTATATGTTCTATCCTGATTGATTTTAATATTCTACACAGTGTACCACTCTCTGTATAAATCCTACTGTATTCTCCACAGTGCCTGTGCTCACACACGCTGATGGCGGAGATGCGTGTGTTTATGTTTACAGAGTGGTTGGCCTGGCAACCCTGTTACGTCCATAGACGCGGCTACGGCCGCTCTCCATGTGACGTCATTTAATTTATTCACTGCCTGGGCTTATTAATGGTTACACGGAAGCCGAGCAAAGTACGCAACGGCTTCCTATTGGCCCAAATGGCGGCGGATGCGTTCTGATAGGCGCAACCTTACCACTCCCCCTGGTGTTACCCCTAGCCAATGGGGATCCAGCATTTACGAAGGTGGGTTTCTTCGGCATTTGCTACCTTTAAACGAGCTGGCAGCAACGCAGGTTTTTTACAGTAGGTAGGTTATTCCATATAGGATTGATAACTCTAGTTAGAGCGTCCTAATTTATTTTTTAGCCACCTTTTGCAACACTGTACGCCTCCAATGGCTGGGACTGTTATTGGCTGAATTCATGAGTGACATACCTCTAAGCCAATCAGTGGACAACGAAGGAGCGGGTTTTGGGGCGTGCCTGGACACCGCCTCTCCCTGTCCTGTGCGAGCTTTCCCATAGTATAAAAGGACAGCTCAAACGGTCAGAGCTCATTTGGCTGCCAACTGGGGGCCATATTGGCTACTAATCTAATATGTGTATCATGTGATTTATATTATGTCTTTATTATTTTAGCACTTTGTTTGGCACTCTAGCACTTTATTACTGCTCACTCCTGACGAAGTTTCTAATTTAATGAAACGAAACATGTAGGGTTTCTGGGTGTAGGGGTATAATAAGTTCATATTGGGAACTTGGCAGGCCTGTCCAAGTGACAACTAACCTTTGTCCGCCAACCCATTTTTTTTCACATGTCCACTATTAGTAATGTTCGTGCCTAATCCTTTTTAACAATAATTAAAAGTTACGTTTTATTCTTACTGTTTCCTCCGAAAAGGTACCTAGTTTTTAATACTTTGAATTCAGGTGTGTTGAAAATTTAGCTTTAAATTTTACACAGCCATATCAAACCCAAATGTGACAGCCTGTTTCAGACTTTTGGTCCTCATCTGTACATGGCAAGGATTGATATGGCTGTATGAGATAGGGCTTGGACCAGTACAACAGAGTATCCAAGCAGCTCAGGGTGACCCAAACCACTCAGAATGTATAGGTGGATAAAAGGGACCAAAAAGACCTTCTACTAAAAAAATCAAAGCTTGGTGTAATTTTCCTTCTTAAAAAAAAGAAAAACTGCAATAATTCAGCTATAAGTGAACATTTGTGATTACCCACAATGCACTGCTACTAAATATGCAAAGTGTTTCTGAAGTGTATAGGTACATACACACATCTGATTTGCTCAAACAAACGGTCGTTCGGACGTCAAATTATGCGTGTGTACAGTCTGTCGTTCAGCTGATCAGAGCGGACTTGAGCAATCCGCTTGGACAGACAGACTGTACACACGCCCGATTTGACGTCCGAACGACCAGTCGTTTGCGCAAATCAGACGTGTGTATGTACCTTATCTGTACTTCCCCCAGTTTCACTTCACCTGCTCAGTGAAGGCTAGTTCACACTTGAGCGCTTTCAGCACTTTGTTGATCACTAGTGAACAGCAAAGCGCTGCTGCTAATGTATGCGTATGGGATCATTCTCACTGCAGCCTTTGCGATTTACATAAATCGCAAATATGTTGCATGCAGCACTTTGGGGGCGATTGAGATGGGATTCTCGTTCTATTGAACAGGAAACACAACGCAAATCGCAGCAAAATCGTGATTCGCAATTTGCATTCTGAGTGTGAACTAGCCCTCTGTAATGCAGGGAACTCACCTCGCCGGACAGGTCAACCAGCTCCTCCATACTTCACGTCTCTATGACAACAGTGTCCTTTCTTGTCATTTGACCCGACGTCAGGCCACGTGACGAGAGGGGGCGCTGTCATCATGGAGACACGACGCATGGAGGCGATAGATCGCCGGTGGTACTGTCCGGAGAGGTGAGTTCTCTGTTACACACTGCTGGCCGCCTATACTAATGGAGAGGGCCAGATTGGAGGGAGGGAGTGAAAGCCCCTTGGTCAGTGGCCACCTATACGAACTGGGGGAGGGGGGAAGCAGACTGGCCACCTATACTAACTGGGGGAGGGGGGAAGCAGACTGGCCACCTATACTAACTGGGGGAGGGAGGAAGCAGACTGGCCACCTATACTAACTGGGGGAGGGAGGAAGCAGACTGGCCACCTATACTAACGGGAGGGAAAAAAGCACACTGGCTACCTGTGCTAACTAATACTGGGGGGATACCTAATACTTGGGGCACCTGTGGCTATCTAAAACTGGTGAAGGGGGAGGGGACACAAAGGTGCCTAGTAATTTTTTTTTGGGGGGGGGGGGGCACCAAAATCTGGTTACGCTCAGGGCGCTGTGAAACCTAAGGCCGGCCCTGGAAGGGGGTATTGGGCACAGCGGCGGGGAGGGGGGTTGGACCCCCCTCAACTGGGTCCCCCATGTGTGCTCTACCTCCAGCTTAAGCTCAGCAGGACACCCCCCCCCCCTCACCTGGGTCCCCCATGTGCGCTCCTCCTCCTGCTTAAGCACAGTAGCAGCGGCCACTATTAGTAAGAGGCAGCGGGCGGGGATGACTCACCTCTTCCGTGTTCCATCGTGTGTTCCACTGTCGTCACTTCCTGCAATGCCGCACACTGTATTGGTGTAATTTGCCTTTTTAAAACAGAAGGAAATCTGCAATAATTCAGCTATAAGTGAACATTTGTGGTTACCCACAATGCACTGCTACTAAATATGCAAATTACCCCTTTTCCCCCTTGGTAAACCAAGCAAGCATCCAGAGCCGCTGGTGTATTGCAAGCATATAGCTTTACATTTTATACAGTCATATCAAACCCACATGTAGTCAGCCTGTTTCAGACTTTTGGTCCTCATCAGTACATGGCAGGGATTGATACGGCTGTATAAGATAGGGCTTGGACCAGTACAACAGAGTAACCAATCAGCTCAGGGTGACCCAAACCACTCGGAATGTATAGGGGGATAAAAGGGACCAAAAAAACCTCCTACTAAAAAAAGCAAAGTTGGGTGTAATTTGCCTTCCTAAAACAGAAGGAAATATGCAATAATTCAGCTATAAGTGAACATTTGTGGTTACCCACAATTCACTGCTACTAAATATGCAAATAATTCCTTTTCACCCTTAGCAAGCCAAGCAAGCATCCAGAACCGCTGGTGTATAGCAAGCCTATAGCTTTAAATTTTACACAGCCATATCAATCCCACATGTGACAGCCTGTTTCAGACTTTTGGTCCTCATCTGTACATGGCAAGGATTGACATGGCTGTATAAGATAGGGCTTGGACCAGTACAACAGAGTAACCAAGCAGCTCAGGGTGACCCAAACCACTCGGAATGTATAGGTGGATAAAAGGGACCAAAAAGACCTTCTACTAAAAAAAATTAAAGCTTGGTGTAATTTGCCTTCTTTAAACAGAAGAAAATCTGCAATAATTCAGCTATAAGTGAACATTTGTGATTACCCACAATGCACTGCTACTAAATATGCAAATTATTCCTTTTCACCCTTGGAAAGTCAAGCAAGCCTACAGCTTTAAGTTTTACACAGTCATATCAAACCCACATGTGACAGTCTATTTCAGCCATTTGGTACTCATCAGTACATAGCAGGGATTGATAAGGCTGTATGAGATAGGGCTTGGACCAGTACAACAGAGTAGCCAAGCAGCTCAGGGTGACCCAAACTACTAAGAATGTATAGGAGGATAAAAGAGACCAAAAAGCCCTCCTACTAAAAAAAGCAAAGCTTGGTGTAATTTTCCTTCTTAAAACAGAAGAAAATCTGCAATACTTCAGCTATAAGTGAACATTTGTGGTTACCCACAAGGCACTGCTACTAAATATGCAAATTATTCCTTTTCACCCTTGGAAAGTCAAGCAAGCCTACAGCTTTAAGTTTTACACAGTGATATCAAACCCGCATATGACAGCCTATTTCAACCATTTGGTACTCATCAGTACATAGCAGGAATTAATAAGGCTGTATGAGATAGGGCTTGGACCAGTACAACAGAGTAACCAAGCAGCCCAGGGTGACCCAAACTACTAAGAATGTATAGGAGGATAAAAGAGACCAAAAAGCCCTCCTACTAAAAAAAGCAAAGCTTGGTGTAATTTTCCTTCTTAAAACAGAAGCAAATCTGCAATACTTCAGCTATAAGTGAACATTTGTGGTTACCCACAAGGCACTGCTACTAAATATGCAAATTATCCCACTTTGCCCTTGGTTTGATATGACACTACTTCTTCTTCTTGCTTGGACCAGCCCCTTCTTCTTGCTTGGACCGGCCCTGGGGGCAGGGCGCTACTTCTTCTTCTTGCTTGAAGGTTGAGGCACTTACTCTATTATATATATAGATTAATAGTATAGTATTGCTTAATAGCATTGCCATATCCCTATCCAGTTGTCCTTTAAGCAGTACCAGTTGTCTGGCAGCCCTGCTGGTCTAATTGGCTGAAGTAGTGTCTGAATCAGGCCAGAAGCAAGCACACAGCTAATCTTGTCAGATCTGACAATATCAGAAACACCTGATCTGCTGCATGCTTGTTTAGGGTCTATAGCTAAAAGTATTAGAGGCAGAGAATCAGCAGGATAGCCAGGCAACAAGTACTGCTTAAAAGGAAATAAATATGTCAGCCTCCATATCCCCTAACTACAGTTGTCCTTTAACCCAAGGTTGTTGGGATACCTGTTGGTTAAGGTTTGAGGATGGATCCAGAAGAAACATTTTGAGGCATTGCACAGAAGGACCTCGTATCAGACATGATTAGCACATCAACCTCAGCAGCTGAAGCATCTCTTTGACTGTTATTGGCTCTTCCTGTACCACCACCCTGAAAAGCAGAATATAGCATCTGTCTCAGCTTGGTATGGAAGTTCTGCATTTTGGCCACCCTCTGTGATTGTGGTAGCATCTACAACATTTTCAGTCAGTACTGAGGGTCTAATAAGGTTGCCACCCAGTACAGGTCAATGTCCTTCATGGTTTTGATACGTGGGTCCTTCCTTCAGACACATCAGCATGATTTGCCCTATTCTAATGAGGTTTGAGGGAGAGGACTCCAGTTCCTCTTCCTCATCCATGGAAACATCCTCTACCATGGTTTGTTTCCCCCAGGCCATGGGCAAGACCAGAGTCCCCAAAAGGTGAAAAGCCTGCTCCTCTTTCTCTTCCTTACCACCACAGCCACCATTCTACTTCTCTGTCTTCTCTTCAAACTCATCCATCTGCCCATGTGCAGCCAATGACATTGGCTATCATTCATAAAGCATTTCCGCATGCGGAAATGCTTAAAACAGCTGACTTTACCGACCACTCGGCAAAGTCAGCATTCATAAAGCCTCTTTCCGCATGGAAAAATGACACTACCGAGCAGAGTGATAAATCACCGCCTTGTGCGGTGATTATCGATACAAATGTTGCAAAATGTTCATTCATAAAGAACACCGCAAGCGGTGTGAGGTCGGGAAGTACCGCTCACTCTGATGTGGCGATACCAATGTAAGTGAATGGAGACACACAGACCTCTCAGGCAGCTGCAGCAGAGCGGAACACGGAGAAATGTATCAACTCAGCAGCTTCCGTGTCTCCGCAAGCCTACCGCCTGCCTACCGCCAGCTTAGTTCGGGGAATCTCCGCACTGCTTCCGCACATGGATACATCTTCATGAATGCCCACCCAGAAGTCTAAAAATCCGCCAGCGGTGTTTTCCCGCACTGATTCTGTTTACCGACATCCTGTTCATGAATGATAGCCATTGTAGAAAAAGGGTTCTGAAGGGCACACCATCAACATTGTGGTCGGGTGCTTGACACAGGGACATAGGCAATGTCTCAAGTAGAACTGTAGAAGAATGTGTCAGCACACCGCTTTTCCTTTAAATCAAGCCCTTTTTAATGAGCCATGCGTTACAAAAGGTGCAAAACCGACAATTGTTTCGGGGGCCTCACAGGGTCCCCCTTCTTCAAGGCGTAGTTATAACAACATGCATGTACAAATCACCATATAAACTAACATAATCCCCCAACACCCCACCCATAGTGATGCTAAACAGTGATGTCATCTCCATTGTTTACAACATAATCTTGCCACATAATCAATTACAGCCTGTAATCAAAACACTTGATTAAGAGATAATGTATGTCAGTACACATTGCGTTACTGTATATTGTTATTCATACCCCTTGGGGATCTCCCCCGTCACACCCCGTTGTTAAATGGTAGATAATTGCTGCAGCATTTGAAAGTGCAAGCTAATGCAAACCGTTACTCACCAGGCTGATAGGCTGGTAGTTCTCGCGCGCTACTTCTGGAAGCTCCGCCCCTCGCCTGCGACAGGTAGAGGGATCCGTGGTGTGTGAAGTACGACCACAGTTAAAAGTAAACCTCTGTTTGCATACAGATCGAGCCCCAGTTTGAGGAACTCTCTGGTACAAGCTGACCCTGTGAGCAAATACAGCAAGGACTTTATTTTTTCCAACAAGAAGGGGTGCTATAGGTGTGCAAATTGCAATGTTTGCAATTCCATAACAACAGGATCCACATTTTACCACCCTAGAAGTGGCAAGAAATATCAAATAAAGGAATATTACAACTGCAATACAGATTACTGTGTGTACATGTTAAAGTGTCCATGTGGACTGGCCTATGTGGGCAAAACTACCTCTCCCTTTAAGGTGAGGTTCCAAAAACACCGAAGTGACATAAATGTCACATGGAGAGCATATGAGAGAAAAGAGAATCTCGATTACACTAAACCAGTAGCCGTTCATTTTATTGAAAATAGGCATGGAGCATACCAACTCAGGGGACAGGTCATTGAACAGATAAAGGCACCTTTGAGGGGAGGTGACAGGGACATTAGATTACTTCAAAGAGAAGCCTTTTGGATTTATGAACTGGGCACAGTGCAGCCTGGAGGCTTAAACAAGAATAATCCATTGACTTGTTTTATTAAGGAAAGATAGCAAGAAAATAACAGTGACTTGTTATACCCTTAGAAGTCTATTTACTCAGCGGTTGTCCCCTTTTGTTCACAGGATTTTATCAATCACATGGACACTCTGACTGTGATGTCTTGCCGTATATGTTTAACAATAATATGCCATGGGATATCTGTATAAAGATGTATAGTAACATATATTTTTTTTGTCTTTTCAGCCTATGGGGAGAACTCTCCTGTCCATCATTTTTATGATTACGCCCTGGTGGGTAAGTGTGCTGCAGCGTTTGCATAGCGGCGAACCGGTAGGCACTATTCATTTTGGCCAGTGATGTAGGCATATGCCTATGTCAGCATGGCGTGTTTTGTTGTCTTTATAAACACATGCAGTTGCACGCACGAATAGAGAGGCTTGATACAACCTTTGTTGCGGCAGACCTCTCCGAGACACCATCGTCTCCCTTGTATGCCACAGGCCAATCACGAGACGCCCCGTGGGATGATACACCCATTGGGGGGCGTTACTGATGGCCATGTACAATGTAGGTATGGCAACGGCTGTATGCCATTAGGATGCGCGCTATAGGCCAATCATGACACGCCCCGTGGGATGATACGTCCATTGGGGGCGGGACTGATGGCCGCGTACGGTGTTGGTATGACGACGGCTGCACGCCAGCAGGACGCGACTGGTCTCGTCATGCAGTGATGACGCACATGCCCACTAGTGGCGGAGTATGTAGCCCCGCCATGGTTGGGCGGAAATAGACAGACGGAGCGAGCGGCGCACTTCACACACCACGGATCCCTCTACCTGTCGCAGGCGAGGGGCGGAGCTTCCAGAAGTAGCGCGCGAGAACTACCAGCCTATCAGCCTGGTGAGTAACGGTTTGCATTAGCTTGCACTTTCAAATGCTGCAGCAATTATCTACCATTTAACAACGGGGTGTGACGGGGGAGATCCCCAAGGGGTATGAATAACAATATACAGTAACGCAATGTGTACTGACATACATTATCTCTTAATCAAGTGTTTTGATTACAGGCTGTAATTGATTATGTGGCAAGATTATGTTGTAAACAATGGAGATGACATCACTGTTTAGCATCACTATGGGTGGGGTGTTGGGGGATTATGTTAGTTTATATGGTGATTTGTACATGCATGTTGTTATAACTACGCCTTGAAGAAGGGGGACCCTGTGAGGCCCCCGAAACAATTGTCGGTTTTGCACCTTTTGTAACGCATGGCTCATTAAAAAGGGCTTGATTTAAAGGAAAAGCGGTGTGCTGACACATTCTTCTACAGCCAATGACATTGCCTCCTCTCCAGTTTGTGACAGTGTTTATTCTTCCTCCTCAACCAGATATAATTTGTAGGCGTTTTGTATTGTCGCAGAATGTCAGCAAGGCAAGCCATGGCCTTGTAGGATCATTTGAAATGGGCAGTCACTTCCCCGGCCTGTTTCAGGACATCCTGGAATCCGGGGTACTTGGTCCATGAAATGCTGCACAATCAGATTTAATACATGTGCCACGCAATTCAATTTACTATTTTTCAGTGCAGACAACAGATTGGTACAGTTGTTACAGGCTTTTTGCTTCCAGGCACAATAGCCACAACACTGGATGACACTGATGTACCTGCATAGTGGAATAGATACTGGGGAGCTTGGGGGGCTAAGCGGTAGAGGAGGACTCAGCTGAGAAAAAGATAGCAGAAGGAGGAGAAAGAGTAGGAGGAGAAAAAGAGGCTAGCCTGCAGGCAAGCCACTGGAGTGCCACCAACTCCACTTTACAGCCACACAGTCCTTCTTTCCTCACCATCACCATGTTTGCCCAGTGAACAGTGAAGGTTATGTAACATCCCTGCTGATGTTTTGAAGACAAGGTGTGGTCAGATGGACCTTAGCCCAAACACTGTGTGCCAGCTGCACATGGCAGTACAAGTCCAGGATGCCCACCTGCAAAAAGTATCTTCTTGCCAGTACCTTCCACTGCAGCGCTGCAATGCCTACAATTTTTTTTAAGGTCTCAGATTCAACCAGCTGGTATGGTAAAAGCTGGCAGGCAAGCAGTCCTAAAAAGCCAGCTGTCAGACATTGGGCAAGGGGGTTACTTGGCAAAATCACTTTCTCCCCTCAAGCATCTGAGTGATAGAACGCTAACTCTGTGGTGATGACCATAAAGCAGGCAGGCTGTATGATAGAGTGTAGGACAACTGGGAAAAAAGGAAGAGGAGGAGGGGAGGAGGCGGAAGGTGGAACGCAAGGAGGCTGGTTTGCGCTTTAACAGCTTCTTTCTTCAAGAGCTTCCTGCCACAGGGTTTTGTGATGGGACTTCTTAGCAAAGTTTTTCCTATGTGGGTGCTGATCTTCTGACATCTAATTTGCTGATGACACTGGATACAGATGGCTTTTGAACTATTCAGAAGACCACACACAGAAGTATTTCCATACTAATGAGCCTTGTTGAGCCAGTCTAGTACCGTTAAAAGTGACCGAGAGTGGTGTTTGGTTGACCACAGGTGACGGCACACGCTGCCTCCTGTCCTCTGCTACCTCTCCCTGCTTCCTACCCTTTTCCTCCCTCTCAAAGGCTTGGTTCTCTCCTTCTGAACTCTTCTCCTGTTCCTCTCTTGTAGGCACCCATGACACATCCATTATCACCCTCCTCACTTACAGTTTCATGCTCGTCATCTGAGTGTCTGCCTTGCTCTTCGCCTTCATCCAATACCAACAATGATTGCATGTCACTTTTGTCCATCAATGCCTGAAGAAATAACTCCTCTGAGCAATCCAATTCATTTGGAGGGGCTGCTGTGGTGGTTGAGGTGGTGTTACAGGTGACTGCAGAGGAGGATGAGGAGGAGGGTGTGGGAACATTGGAAGCAAGAGAGGTAGAAGAGGTAGAATGCTGAGTGAGCCAGTCAGTATGCATTTTGGAAATGTATACTTTTCTTCTTCTGCAGAATATCACATATGCCACGGCCATAGGATGACGCACCACCACGACCCCTAGTACCTCTACACTTTGGACTCCCAGTCAGCATCAGAATAGGGGGAGAGGGATTGGGGCTATGCCAGATCTTGTGCTGTAGTTCCACCCCCTTTCACATGCACCATTGTAATTTCATTATTATGTGGTGCTGCATAGAGCAGGAGGGGATCAAAAGGTCTTTTAAAAAAGGTGTCAAACTGTCCAAAAAACATAGGCAGTGACATGGTGGAGGGGAGTTGATAACAAAATGTTCCTCCCAAAATATGTATTTTCCACAGAGGCTTTTAACAACAACAACAAAAAAATCACATTTGGTTTACAAATGAAAATGGCTAAACGTTGTACTACAAAGACAGTGATGTTATAGGGACTCAGAGCTGTAATATAAAAAAAGATTTATACATACCTGCTTCCTCTAGCCCCATCTGCTTGATCATTCCCAAGCCGCCGTCCTACGCTGTATGCAGCTTCGGGAACCGGGTCCCGTCACTGCCGTCAGTCGGCTCCAGTCTACGCACAAGAAGTGTGCCTTCTACATATCTCTCCAGAAGCTGCCATCAAAACTACTGTAAACACATTTTGTTTCCAAATTATTTATTTGCTACCAATGCTGGTGCTGGAGAGATACGTAGAGGGAGCACTTCTTGTGCGTAGACTGGAGCCGACTGACGGCAGTGACGGGACCTGGTTCCCGAAGCTGCATACAGCGTAGGACGGTGGCGTGGGAGCGATCTAAGCGGATGGGGCTGGAGGAAGCCCCAGGTATGTTTAAATCTTTTTTTATATTACAGCTCTGGTACACTTTAACCACTTCATCCTTAAAGAAGAACTGTCGCGCAAAATCTTAAAATTTAAAACACATACAAATAAGAAGTAAATTTCTCCCAGAGTAAAATGAGCCATAAATTACTTTGCTCCTATGTTGCTGTCACTTACATTAGGTAGTAGAAATCTGACATTACCGACAGGTTTTGGGCTAGTCCATCTCTCCCATAGGGGATTCTCAGCAAGGATTTTATTCTTTATAAAAGCACTCCTTGAAAAAGATTTCTAAAAAAAAATGCTGGCCAGCTTCCTTGCTCGCTGTACCCTATTTTGGAAGTTGGACGGAGCAACTGCCATTCACTAAGTGCTTTTAAAAATAAAGAAAACTCTGAGAACCCCCCTATGTGAAGATGGGCTAGTCCAAAACCTGTCAGTAATGACATATTTCTACTACCTACTGTAAGTGACAGCAATATAGGAGAAAAGTAATTCCTGGCTCATTTTACTCTGGGAGAACTGTACTTCTTATTTGTCTGTGTTTTAAATTTTAAGATTTTCGTGACAGTTCCTCTTTCAGTGTTGTTTCACCTTATGCATCCCAGCAACTTTCACCTCCCATTCATTTGCAAATAACTGCATCACTGCTTATCAGTCACCACGAAATGTTCTATATCTTGTTTTTTCAATAATCGATTAGGCTTTCTTTGGGTAGTACATTATACTAAGAATGATTTTATTTTAAATGCCTTTTAAAGAGAAAATTAAGAAAAAAATTGAAAAACCTAATTTTTTCCTTTTCGGCCACTATAGTTTTAAAATAATACATGCTACTATAATTAAAACCCATGTATTTTATTTGCCCATTTGTCCTGGTTATTACACCATTTAAATTATGGCCCTATCACAATATATGGCACCAATATTTTATCTTGAAAAAAGGCACATTTTTTTCAGTTTTGCGTCCATCCCTATTTACAAGCCCATAATTTAAAAAGTAACAGTAATATAAGGTCACCTAAGGTAACTATTTATGGTTTTTTTTTAATTGTGTATTTTTTTACATTTTTTTTGGGGGGGGGGGGGGGGGTAACTATTGGGGAGTGTGGGAGGTAATGGGGTGCATTTTAAATGTAAAAAAAAAAAAATGTAAAGAAATCTTTGTACATGTAATTTTACTATTTGGCCTCAAGATGTCTTTGTACATATCTTCCGTATGAGTAGTATTACTACGCAAAACAGAAGCAATGCGTGGATGTGAAAGTATGGGCTTTGTGAAAGACGGAGCCATCTTGTAAACAGCTTCGGTCTTTCATATGGGGACTTAGATCAATGAATGGGAACTGTGTTCCCATTCATTGATCTCCAGGATAACAGGCAGCAGCGGGAGTGCGTGCGATTCGCCGTGGCAACGAGCGCCAGCATTTTGGACGTAGCAGCTACGTCCAAAATGCTAAAGTAATTAAACACTTTGTGTTGCAATTTGAGGTGACACAAAAATCTTTTAACTTTAAAATAGCTGCCAGGTTTTCCTCTTTTATAAACTGGGGGTAGACTGTGTGGTAAAAGTGTTTGATTGAATGTGAACCTAAAACATAGTCAAAAAGACTTTCACTTATCTGTGGCTTCTACCAGCCCCCCGCAGCCAACCTGTGCCTGTGTCGATCCTCAACGTTCCTCTGTTCCCCCGCCGTGGCTTAGCTTCTGCCGAATGATCATGAAAAAGTACCAAAAAGTAGGTTAAAAAAAACGTCAAAATTATTCTGAATATTTTCTTACTTGCTGGTGGCTTAAAATGCATTTTATTTATAATGTGAACATACCACCTAGGAGAAAACTTAGGAGAAAACATGAATTGATTGCGACCCAATTAATCTTATTGGGTGCTCGTCAAATGTTCCACATTTTCTTTATCCCTCATTTTTTCCTTGCAACTATGCAACTACTGTATATTGTGAGTATCTTTGCAGCGAGGCAGGAAATCTGGGTGGCACCATATACCACAATGTTAACTGGCTGTAGCTGTGCCCAGTGTATAATCTGGGTGCCGGAATCTGGTAGGAGAAAGGGGTGGTTAGTGTTAAAGAGGAACTCCAGTGAAAATAATGTAATAAAAAACAGTGCTTCATCTTTACAATAATTATGTATAAATGATATAGTCAGTCTTTGCCCATCGTAAAATCTTTGAAAACCCTAATTTACATTCTGACATTTATTACATGGTGACATTGTTACTGTTAGCAGGTGATGTAGCTGCTGCATGCTTTTTTGGCAGTTGGAAACAGCTGTAAACAGCTATTTCCCACAATGCAACAAGGTTCACAGACAGGAAATTGCCAGGAGTACCACAGTCCTTAGAGTTTCTTGTGGGAGGGGTTTCACCACAATATCAGTCATACAGCGCCCCTTGATGGTCTGTTTGTGAAAAGGAATAGATTTCTCATGTAAAAGGGGGTATCAGCTACTGATTGGGATAACGTTCAATTCTTGGTCGGAGTTTCTCTTTAAGCGTAGGGGGTGGGTTCGTTAGGAGCAGGTAGAAGGAGGGTTATTGTGAGAAGTAGGTTAGGTAAAGTGTTTGTAGAATATTGGCAGTCTTGTCGATATTCTATTTGTGACTTCAGACAGCACTCAAATTTCCTGGCTCCCTTTTCCTACTGTATAGTCTTTGCAGTTCACACTTTCTATTTCTTGCTCAGCTGCCAATAGGACTGCTACACAATTAATTGTGTATAAGTCGAACATGCTTTTGAAACAGTGTTTCAAAAGAAATTTCCATTTAGATCTAATCCACGATGTGAACGTTTTCAGGATTGTTCAGGATTGACCAGCCAACATAATGCTCAATCAATGTTGGTTACTGTTTGCACTTTTTAGGCACCGTTTAGTAAATATGTGGAACCGTCAGTATTATTCTAAATAAGAAAAAGGTGTAAGGTGCGAACACATGCACAATTTCTGTGACCTGTCAGGTTGTGGGAACGAGCACTGAACTCTGGGAAATAAGAACTGTACTGATGATAGTGGGGCACAGGCATGATAAGTCGGGGAATAATGCGATCTGCCTTCGCTGTCACTTAGGTAGGGGTCACACTTGAGTCTGTGGAAAAAGGTAGCATCTTCAGCAAATGAATTTGCAGTCTGCTCACTTTTAGCAGACAGCAGCTGACTGTCCGCAATGGAGAAATAGCACATGGTGTGTATTAAAAAGCACCACTGCTGTTATTTTTTCCCCGCAGCGAGAAAATTCACGTTGCTCCCACTTCACTGTGAATCTGCATTGGGGAGCATTATTTGCATTTTCATGTGTGTTTTTGTGTTGCCAGTAAATGCACTTGATTTTGGCAAGTGTGATCCCTGCCTTAAAACTCCAGGGGTAATCCAGCATAAATTTACTGTACATCTTATTTGTAAGCTTAAATGTTATATTTTTTTTAGTCTTTGTGGTGGTGATGATATGAATAATAATGGCATAATAAGAAATTAACCACCATATTTCTTCTGACTGCTGATAATATAACTGTGAATCAAAAACTGATAAAAAATACAACAGTCTAACTTTAATAATATATATATAGAGATGACTTTTTTTAACTTCTTGCTGTTGTGTGCCAATATATACATGTTTAATTCAGTAATGGTGATTGACAGCAAGCTTTGTTGTAATTTGTGATTCACCAGCTGTTAAAGCTGAACTTCATGCGAACATAACTTCATGCGAACATAAAAGATGACATTCAATTCAATTGTGTGCTCAATGAAAAAGCATAAGATGTCATAAACAGCTAATATAAGTACCTGAATCTGTTTCCTATACAATCTAACCAATGTATCATATGGATAAGTAGAAAATTCTCAAATTTGCAAATCTCTCATGACCATTGACCAACATTATGAAAGCCATGCCAACAAATGCACACCACTAACTGCCAATCAGTTAAGCAGTAGAGGTCTGTTCATTACCTTCACCTAATTGATCAGAAGATAGATACTTCCTATTTCTCCTGCTTGTTTGGTCAGTGGAAATTTACACAGTAGGATACATTTCCATGCAGATCTAATCGTGACCTGACCTGTGTTTTCTGGAGTATGCAGGAATCTAAAATCAGTGTTGAAGATGCTATATGTTTAGTTTAAGAGCCATTTGACTGAACAGGTTCTTTTGTTTTGGTTTAAAAGGTCCTGAATGTGAATACCATTGAAGTCAATGGAGAAAATGTATGGTAGTTTGTTCTGACATCTGTAGCACAACTTATAGTAAACCTGTAATGAAAAAAGAGCCCCTGGGGGGTACTTACGTTGGGAGGGGGAAGCCTCTGAACCCTAATGAGGCTTCCCCTGTCCTCTCGATTATGATGCCGGGACCCCAAACCCTCCAGGACCTTAACAATTCTGTGAGAGCCTTGCACAGGTACACTTGCGGCTTTCATTTGGGCTCAGGCGGAAATAGCCGAGCCTGATCGGATCCGCTCTACTGTGCAGGCGCTGACACCTCCCGCCTGGGCAGTAGAGCAGATCCGATCAGGCTCGGCCTTTTCTGCCTAAGCCCAAGTTCTTGCAGGATTGTCATGATCTTGCAGTTTGCACTGCCAAATCGGGGCTGCAGAAGAGGATGGGAGAAGCCTCATTAGGATCCAGAGGCTTTTCTCTCCCAAGGTAAGTACCCCGGGACATTTATTCATTACAGAAAAACTTTACGTTTTATACACTAGTCTTCAAGTCAGTAGTGTCTAAATCACCAACCTGAAACTAGCATGCAGCTAATCTTGTCAGTTTTTTCATACACATCTGATCTGCATGCTTTTTCAGGGTCTATGGCTTAAAGTATTAGAGGCAGAGGATCAGCAGGACAGTCAGGCAATGTACATTATTTAAAAGGAAATAAACATGTCAGCCTTCATATCCTTCTCACCTCGGATTGCCTTTAAGTACTAAAATGGCATAGACAGCCTAGCCAGTGTCTAAAGGAATAGTTTTTTAAAGGGAACTGAGCACATTCTCTTTCAATGGAATCTCTCCTGGCATAGAAGCTGCCATGTTCCCCCCTCCCCTTCTCACATTCCTTATTTACAGAAGTCAGAGATGCTATCTTGACACATTGACACAAACTAGGTCTTTGAAGAAACAGTCCTAATTACTAACCCCCTTTGTTGTCTAATAGCATTGTTTACCTCTTGGTAATTAGCCCAATAAAACAATTAGGAACCTGAAAGCTCTGCGGCCGGGGACGGCCGGGCAGCCCTGCTGAAACAGGGTAATTAATCTACTTTGAATGTAAAATACAAGGTAAAATGAAAGTTTCTTTTAATAATGAAACAGATTGTCGGCATGCATTTTTCATGTGCTATAGAAATGTCCTGAATGATAAAAAAGGTGCTCGGTTCACTTTAACCACTTTAGTACCACTAGTATAATCAACTTTTAGTATCAGGCTTTTTTTTTTTGCACTTAGTTGTGTGACATTTTTTCCAGTTATGGCTGTTCTATACAGTAGTTTATGTGATATAGACAGGCTTGGTATATTTTTTTTTTAATTACAGACAGGAGTTCATTTGGTACCAAATAAAGCAACAATTTGGAAACAAAATGTGTTTACAATAATTTTGATGGGACAGAAAGCTACAGTAAAGCGAGAGCTAACTACTACTATTATTATTATTTTTATTATTGTGACCATTATTTTTTTTTTATTAAGCTTTCTCGATATTTTTAGATTTTTTTTTATTTCATTTGTAATAAAAATGTTAATATGATTTTTAAATTTGGAATCTAATAAAGGGCTAGGTCAAAAGTGAAGTTTTCTTTTTAAACAAAGATGAACAGACACTGAGGAATTGTGAAGAAAAAACAGACTTGTAAAACGTGTTCTCTTCCTGCTGGAATGATCACTGGTATATGATCTGCAACAAAGTCTGTGAACACCGCTATCACCCACAGGAGCCAAGGCTGTGCACGACCAGGTCAGCAGGCCCACAGGAATACAGAAAAAACGGAAGGTCCACACCAGTCCAAGGTTCCAAACTTTATTCGGACATATACATCAGCAAGACATTAGGACAAGCATCAGAGAGCTGACATGTTTCGAGCCATTCAGGCCCTTAATCATAGCTAACTGACTAATGGTAAACTCCCCTTAACCTCCCCGGCGTTCTATTGAGATCGCCAGGGAGGCTGCGGGAGGGTTTTTTTTTTATTAAAAAAAACTATTTCATGCAGCCAACTGAAAGTTGGCTGCATGAAAGCCCACTAGAGGGCGCTCCGGAGGCGTTCTTCCGATCGCCTCCTCCGCCCAGAATAAACAAGGAAGGCCGCAATGAGCAGCCTTCCTTGTTTGGCTTTCCTCGTCGCCATCAGCCGCCTCCGATCCAGCCCTTAGCGCTGGCCGGAACTGATTGGTCCGGCTGCGCAGGGCTCGGGCGGCTGGGGGGACCCTCTTTCGCCGCTGCTCGCGGCGGATCGCCGCAGAGCGGCGGCGATCAGGCAGCACACGCGGCTGGCAAAGTGCCGGCCGCGTGTGCTGCACTTTATTTGATCAAAATCGTCCCAGCAGGGCCTGAGCGGCACCCTCTGGAGGTTAAATAGGGGATTGTCTGAACACCTGATCCTCTGAACCACATCCAAAAGGGGGAGGGGACAGAGGAGAAAACCATAGTTTTACAGGTGCAAGGCATATTTCTTCTGAATAGGTACATACAAAATGCATAAAACCACATACACAGAAAATTAAAACATATTAAAATATTTTCTATCTCAAAGAGCAGCAAACATCAAAGTTTATAAATTTAGCGACATGCTATGTCACATAGAGCCATGGTATGTAGGGGCAGGAAATCAGGAAAAGAGGGGGGGGGGGGAAACGGGTGAAAGAGGGGGGGCGGGGAAGAGAAAAAGGTAGGGAGAAAAGGGAGGGGAAAAGAAGGGAGAAAAGGGGGGGGGGAAAGCGGGGAGAAGAAAAAAGAAAGGAAAAGGGGAGGGGGGGCGAAAGAAAAGAATCATGTGATAAACGCCAGGTCCCATCTAGCGTTAAGGCCCCGAGGGGCTCTGGAACCCAGGCGATGTATCCACATAGCCTCTCTTTTCAGTAGTTGCTTATAGAGGTCGCCTCCTCTCTTAGATGGTAACACCCGCTCAATCCCCTGAAAACGAAAACCCCTCATCACCCCATCATGTTGGTCCCTAAAGTGCTTGGCCACATTAGAGATGTTTGTAGTGGCCCAACCCGCCCCCAAATAATATTCAGCCACCCTCTGTCTTAATGGCCTTGTGGAGCACCCCACATACTGCAATGAACACCAGGTGCACTCAACCAAATACACCACAAATTTTGTGCCACAATTAATAAACTGCTTAATGCTGTAGTGACGGCCATTAGACATGGAGATGGCAACTTTCGACTTGTGATGAGCATGACAATATCTGCACATTGGGACACCACACTTATATGACCCCACCACCGACAGCCAAGTCTCACTAGTCAGATCTGAACTGAAAAGGCTGGGTGAGAGGATTTGCCCGAGTGTAGGGGCCCGTCTGCTAGAGAAGTCAACACCATTCATCAAGACCGGGGAGAGGCCTACATCTCCCTCCAAAATATATAGTGTGGACTCCCCCAATAAATCCTGGTGGGATTTTTCTAAGGCCCTAGACTTCCCCCTCCTGATAGACCAAGTGGGATAACCCCGAGCCTTCAAGCGATTCTCGACCACTTTGAACTCGCCGGGTAAATTGGCCTCATCTGAGCAATTTCGTCAACGGGAATACCACGTACCGTGTGGGTCGGATGACAACTGTCAGCTCTAAGAGTGGTGTTGCCACTACATGGCTTTCTAAAAGTTCTAGTGCTGATGGCCTCAGTGTCTAAATTACCGGTCAAGGTGATGTCTAGATAACTAATAGAAACAGCTTCTATCGAATGTGTGAATTGCAGATTCAGGTTATTATGATTAAAATAGCTGATGAGGCATTCCGCTCCCGACACATCACCCCTCCAGATAATTAACAGATCGTCAATGTACCTCCTGTACCACACAACATCCTCCAGCAGACGGCAGGCTCCCCCAAAGACATGGCACTCTTCCCACCACCCCATGTATAAATTCGCAAGGGATGGTGAGAACTTAGCGCCCATGGAAGCACCCTGCCTCTGGAGGAAAAACCGGCCGTCAAACATGAAGTAGTTGTGGGCCAGGAGGTACTCGGCGGCCATGAGAATAAACGTGCGAAGATCCTGCAAATAATCCGAATATCTGGAGAGGTGAAAGTCGAGAGCCTTTAGTGCCAATCCATGTGGAATACATGAATAGAGAGACTTAACGTCTACCGTAACCCACAAATATCCAGCACTCCACTTCATATGCCCCATACTCGCCAATAAATGCTTTGTGTCTTTGACATATCCTGGAAGGCGCCTTACCAGGGGCTGCAATAAAGAATCTATCCAAGACCCCAGGCGCTCCCCCAGAGAGCCAATGCCAGCCACAATGGGTCTGCCCTCTGGGGGAGAGCCCGGTTTATGAATCTTGGGCAGATGGTGGAAGATTGGAATAATAGGGAACTTAACCTCCAAAAAGTGTTTTAGTCTTTGGTCTATGACTCCCAGACTTTCACCGCAAGAAAGGAGGCTACATAGTCTCTTCTGGAATTCCAGGGTAGGGTCGACATCCAAACTTATATAGGTATTTGTATCCTCCAACTGTCTGAGGGCCTCGCCCGCATACATATCGGCGTCCAACACCACCACCGAGCCACCCTTGTCGGCATTTCGTATAACAATCTGTTTATTATTTTGTAAGCCTTTAAGGGCACCAAGCTCAGCAGAGGTAAAATTTGAAGGAACACGGGTCGGCCTCTCAGACAGCTGCAGAAGATCCCTCTCAACTAGTTCCTGGAAAGTATCCACATAACTGGACCTGGCTGTAGTGGGGTAGAAATCAGGATTCCTCAAAGGCACCGGCTTCACATCATCTGAGGTGACAAGACCTATACTGTCAGAAGATAGAGCATCAAGTGCCCACCTGCAGCGAGTGTCTTTAAAGTCACCAATGTCAGACATGCCGGTCACAGCCAGAGACTTTCCCTCATCCTCCGTATCCCCAAAATGCTTTCTCAGAAGCAAGGACCTGACAAATCTATTCACATCAAGCAAAGTTTCAAAAAAGTTAAAGTGGTGGGTGGGAGAAAAGGATAAACCTTTAGACAAAACCTTTATTTCAGTATCATTAAGACCATATTTAGACAAATTGACAACATTACAAATAATGTCACACTCTACTGTCGGGGATCTTGACCTCTTATTCCTGACCCCTGCTCTCCTGGTCCTCCTTTTCCTCTCTTGCCCTTCCTTCTGTAATGCTTTTGTTTCTGATAATAGGAGGGCTGGCCTGGTAAGTTTTTTGGAGTTCCCCTATTCCCACCCGCTGCCCTCTGTGTGGGTATTGAATCGTCTGGATGGACAGGTGCTGGCTCTGTGACCTCTGGGGAACTGAAACTAACCCTCCTCCTGTCTCGCCTTCTGCTATGAGAACGTGACCTCTGTTGGTATGGTGTGGGGGATTTAAGTATGCCCTCCCAGCGCCCCCATTCATAGACAACCCCTTTATCATAATCATCTGTGTCTCTCATGTACTTAGTGCGCTTCATATCAGTAATCATTATTTCTAGTTTTAAGATATTATCAAGCATTTTCTTATTGAGATCATCATACATATCAACATTAGATGATTTACAGTATGCATGCCGTTTTTAATATCAATAACTTTACGTCTCAACTCAGTTAGTTTCTCCTCCTCATAGGTAATAATGAGACGCATCAGTTTGAGGGAGCAGTCTGTGAGAATACTATTCCACTCAACCACAAATTTGTCGGAATATATTGTTGTGGGGACTTTTTTGATTCGGAGACCACGCGGAATGATGTTCTCCGCAACATACTGCTTAAGACTAGTTAAGTCCCACCAAACCTTGGTCTCTTTCACCAACACATCTTCCAGTCTATGAAAGGCAGTTCTCAATTGGTATATGATCATTACAACACACTAACCAAACAAAGGAAATTATAAAATCGGTTACTATGGTTTGAACATTTTTTTAGGATATATATCCTATCATGTTATATATTATTATATTTTATGAAGTCAGAGAGCCCTTGGAGGAAACATAATAAATATCAACCAGGCTTCATAGCATAGGCAGAAAGCCTTTAGAGGGTTCTTCCTAAAAATAAGATAGGCCTTAGAGATCAGGCAAAATGCCTTCAGAGGGAAAATAGCTAGTAGCTAGGGTTAAAGGGCAACTGAAGCAAGAGGTATATGGAGGCTGCCATATTTATTTCCTTTTAAGCAATACCAGTTTTCTGGCTGCCCTGCTAAACCTCTCCCCTTAATACGTTTAGCCATAGACCCTGAACAAGCATGCAGCAGATCGGGTGTCTGACATTACTGTCAGATCCGACAGGATTAGCTGCATGCTTGTTTCTAATGTTATTCAGACACTACTGCAGCCAAATACATCAGCAGGGCTGCCAGGAAACTGGTACTGTTTAACAGGAAATAAATATGGCAGCTTCCATATTATTCTCACTTCAGTTGTCGTTTAAGAGCAGAGACAAATGACTCTTGGAAGGGTCTTTCTAAAAAAGCTCTTTAGCGCAGATGCTGTCTGTCATAAGAGGGGTCTTCTTCCCTCATCCTTGTCTCAACAGGTGTGCTTTGGTGGGTACATTTGAAAACTTCCAGGCTTGAAGCATGATGGACAGATTGTGGAAAAGGGTTCCAAAGGAAAGGTTACACACATGAGAAATCCTGAATGTGAGAGTAGGTGACCAGGGTGGAACGACAAGAGGGAGGAGCAAAGATTCTGGGAGGAATGATATCTGGAAACTAAGCAGGAAATGTATACTAGGATAGCATAAGTAGAGCTTTGTATGATGTTTGTGTTAGGAGTTTGGGTAATTGTCAGCCAACAGAGTGATTGGCAGAAGGGGCAGCATCAGTGGAGCTGAAGAAGATGTGGATGAGAGAAGCAGCAGAGTTCATTAGGCATTGGAGAGGTGCCAGTAGTCAAGACAGTAAGGCTACATACACACTTGAGATAAAAGTCTTTGTAAAAGGCAAGATCACAGACCAATTTTACCCCATTCCATATAGTATGAGAGCCATACCCTACACAGTCTATTCTATTGAGCTGAACTCCCCATCAGATAAAACTCTTTGCAAGATGCTATACACAAAGATGCTGTACACATTCAACAGATCAGTATCTGCAAAAGATCAGTTCCTGAAAAAGATCCGTTCTTGCAAAATGCATTCATAGTCCATGAGATCTGCAGATCATCATACACACCTTGTTTAACTGACATTCATCTGCAGATCAGACAATCATCTGCAGATCTGAAAATCCATCCTGGTGGATCTGATCTGCAGATGAATGTCTGTTAAACAAGGTGTGTATGAGGATCTGCAGATATCCTAGACTATGAATGCATTTTGCAGGAATGGATCTTTTGGAAGGGAGAAGGCACCCTAAAAACTAGGGATGGGACGAATCCACAATTTTTTCGAATCCGAATCTGAAAAGGTTCTCGAATATCTCGAACCTTTCGAATCCCGAATCTAACGAATCCTGCACATAAGAATTGTGCGATCTGTGGTATAGTTGCCCGCAGTATAGGTAGCGAGGTAAAGGTGCCTTCAGTATAGCTAGCTAGGTATGGGTGCCTTCAATATTGGTAGCTTTCAGTATAGGTAGCAAGGTATAGGGGCCTGCAGTATAGGTAGCAAGGTATATGGGCCTTCAGTATAGGTAGCAGGGTATATAGGCAATCAGTATAGGTAGCAGGGTATATGGGCCTTCAGTATAGGTAGCAGGGTATATGGGCCTTCAGTATAGGTAGCAGGGTATATGGGCCTTCAGTATAGGTAGCAGGGTATATGGGCCTTCAGTATAGGTAGCAGGGTATATGGGCCTTCAGTATAGGTAGCAGGGTATATAGGCCTTCAGTATAGGTAGCAGGGTATATAGGCCTTCAGTATAGGTAGCAGGGTATATGGGCCTTCAGTATAGGTAGCAGGTTATATGGGCCTTCAGTATAGGTAGCAGGATATATAGGCCTTCAGTATAGGTAGCAGGGTATATGGGCCTTCAGTATAGGTAGCAGGGTATATGGGCCTTCAGTATAGGTAGCAGGGTATATAGAGGCCTTAATTATAGGTAGGTATGTAGGTAGGTATAGGGGCCTTTAGGTAGGTAGGTATAGGGGCCTTTAGGTAGGTAGGTACGTATAGGGGGCCTTTAGGTAGGTATAGTGGCCTGTAGGTAGGTAGGTATAGTGGCCAGTAGGTAGGTAGGTATAGTGTCCTGTAGGTAGGTAGGTAGTTAAAGGGACCTTCAGTATAGGTAGCAGGGTATAGGGCCTTCAGTATAGGTAGGTATGTAGGTAGGTAGGTATAGTGGCCTGTAGGTAGGTAGGTATAGTGGCCAGTAGGTAGGTAGGTATAGTGTCCTGTAGGTAGGTAGGTAGTCAAAGGGACCTTCAGTATAGGTAGCAGGGTATAGGGCCTTAAGTATAGGTAGGTATGTAGGTAGGTAGGTATAGGGGCCTTTAGGTAGGTAGGTATAGGGGCCTTTAGGTAGGTAGGCACGTATAGGGGGCCTTTAGGTAGGTAGGTAGGTAGGTATAGAGGCCTGTAGGTAGGTATAGGGGCCTTTAGGTAGGTAGGTATAGGGGCCTTTAGGTAGGTAGGTACGTATAGGGGGCCTTTAGGTAGGTATAGTGGCCTGTAGGTAGGTAGGTATAGTGGCCAGTAGGTAGGTAGGTATAGTGTCCTGTAGGTAGGTAGGTAGTTAAAGGGACCTTCAGTATAGGTAGCAGGGTATAGGGCCTTCAGTATAGGTAGGTATGTAGGTAGGTAGGTATAGTGGCCTGTAGGTAGGTAGGTATAGTGGCCAGTAGGTAGGTAGGTATAGTGTCCTGTAGGTAGGTAGGTAGTCAAAGGGACCTTCAGTATAGGTAGCAGGGTATAGGGCCTTAAGTATAGGTAGGTATGTAGGTAGGTAGGTATAGGGGCCTTTAGGTAGGTAGGTATAGGGGCCTTTAGGTAGGTAGGCACGTATAGGGGGCCTTTAGGTAGGTAGGTAGGTAGGTATAGAGGCCTGTAGGTAGGTATAGGGGCCTTTAGGTAGGTAGGTATAGGGGCCTTTAGGTAGGTAGGTACGTATAGGGGGCCTTTAGGTAGGTAGGTACGTATAGGGGGCCTTTAGGTAGGTATAGTGGCCTGTAGGTAGGTAGGTATAGTGGCCGGTAGGTAGGTATAGTGTCCTGTAGGTAGGCAGGTAGGTAGTTAAAGGGACCTTCAGTATAGGTAGCAGGGTATAGGGCCTTAAGTATAGGTAGATATGTAGGTAGGTAGGTATAGGGGCCTTTAGGTAGGTAGGTAGGTAGGTAGGTATAGGGGCCTTTAGGTAGGTATAGGGGCCTTTAGGTAGGTAGGTAGGTACATATAGGGGGCCTTTAGGTAGGTATAGGGGCCTGTAGGTAGGTAGCGATAGTGGTAGGTAGGTACGTATCCTTTAGGCAGGTATAGGGGCCTGTAGGTAGGTAGGTATAGTGGCGGGTAGGTAGGTAGGTACATATAGGGGGCCTTTAGGTAGGTATAGAGGGAGGTATAGAGGTAGGTAGGTAGGTAGGTAGGTAGGTAGGTAGGTGGGTGTAGGTGTCGCTCCCCTTTCCCCCCCCCCCCCCCCCCCCCCCCCGTGCCTCCTCCGCTCACCCCCACGGCCTCCTCCGTCCCCCGTGCCTGCATAAGTATCAACTCACCTGTCCAGTGGAGCGCAGAGCGGCAGACCTCCTCGTTACTTCTCGGTTCCCTCTAGTGGCCGGACCGGCTTTTACTGATGACGTCATTGTAAAAGCCGTCACTAGAGGGAACCAGGAAGTGAGCGAGAGGTCTGCCGCTCTGCGCTCCACTGGACAGGTGAGTTGATACAATGTATGCGGGCGGGCGGAGGAGGCGCGGGGCGGGCGGAGGAGGCGCGGGGGGGGGGGGCTCGGAGGAGGACGAGTGCGAGCGGCGGATGCGCGGCGATGCAGCGTCGGGATTCGGCGGATTCGCAAAGTGGAAAATGGCGTCGGGATTCGAATCCACGAATCTCGAATATTTCCCAATATTCGAGGGATTCGTGGATTCGCCGGATTTGTCGTCCCATCCCTACTAAAAACAGATGGATGGGAAGGATAAAATATATCTATATATAAAATGTCATCAGACACGATAAGCGATAATGCGTTTCACAGAGCACAGTCCGCTTCCTCAGATCAAATACAAACTGTATCTGAAATAGAGAACAATGTAGGCACGCCTTAAAGCCATATCATAATTTAAAATAATTTAAATACAAGAGAATCTCATTATAGTAAACTCTGATATAGTAAACCTCTGGATATAGCATACTCAGTCCCCAGGTCCTGCATCTGTATAAATATATAATTTAAGACCAATTCTGATATAGTAAACTTCTTTTCCTGGTCCCTTTGAGTGTGCGGTAAAGGAATTATACTGTACCATGTAAACATATATAAACATACATAAACATATGAAGAGAAATGTATATAAAAATATGAATACCGCATACACAAATATAAACATTTCCACATATATATATCTCATTCCAATAAAATAACAGGGATTCCATTGTGTTCCGGTAATATAATAGAAACATAGAAAAATATGGAGATGTGCATATATGCATAACAAATAATGTAATAAAATAATATAATAAACTGATATAAAAAGAACTCTTAAACCACTAAGGATACAAAAATTAGAGCCCCTAAAAACAAAAAGGATAAGGAATAAATAATTACCTGTACATTGTAGGTATCAAGCTCAGAGCAACTAAAAGATTTGCTCCTACTTGCTTGATGGTTTAAATGAGAGTGAGCGTCCTAAAGGAATGATGTCCGGTATCTAACGTAACTTCCGGTATGGGTGGAAGTACGTCAGTGGACAATGGTAGAAGTAAAGTGAAATATGAAGGCGAAAATAAAAAGGGGGGAGAGGAAAGGGGGGGAGAAGAGAGGTGAGGAAGGCAGGAGAGTGAATGTGGGAAATAATGATATATAAAGAATAAAAATTCAATGAAAAAATAAAAAGTAATGAATAAAAATAGGTTAAAGGAAATCTAGAGGATAAAAGAAAAATAGACATTATTCACCACTTTAGGATCCTTGGTACACATATCTAAGCCCCTTCAAACTTCACGTGCAGATCAGGGGGTAGATATGCGTACTGCTGCCTCACCGTCACGTTCACAATTCCCGCACTGTTTTCCATCGATCTACTGTTGCAGCCCCCTCCATCTGTGATCAGGATGTGAGAATCTTTTGATTCTCAATCCCGATCACCGTTCCCGTGTCTTCCGAGAGCTTGTAAACGTCACACAAGCTCTCAGACCCGACACTTCCATGTTCGTCCGTGTTCTATTAACAGAAACATGGTCTCAGTAGCACCATCTTGTGGCCCAAAAAAAATACACCTATTTATACCAGTATACTGTTTTACATAGAAAGTTTATTATTATTATTTTTTTATTTTATTACTCTTAACCCCTTCCAACCCTGCCCCACAGTTACAGAAATAAAACACTTGTTAAAAAATGTTTTAAAAAATTACATCATTTTTTTGTTACATAAATAGTTACCTTAGGGACTTTTCTAATATGGATGTCATGAGAGTATATCACTGTTAATTTTGCAAAAAAAAAAGTCTTGTAATAAGTGAAAAAGTATTAAAAATCCCTAAATGGAAAAATGCTTCTTTATTTCCAGATAAAATATTATCACCATACATTGTACTAGGGACACAATTTAACCACTTCAGCCTACAGATGTTTCACCTTCAGCACGCAGACACTTTTCCCCTTTCAGCACTCCTCCCATTCATTCCCCAATAACGTTTTCACTACTCATCACACATAAATGATTTATATCTTGTTTTTTTTGCCACAAATCAAGCTTTTTGTGAGCGATACTTGTTTTCAGTAAATACTTTATTTTCTATGCATTTTATAGTGAAAAACCAAGGAAAAAATGAAAAAATACACTATTTCTCAAATTCCATCCCCTATAGTTTTAAAATAAACAATATTACTATAAATAAAATACACACATTTTATTTGCCCATATGTCTTGGTTATCACAACATATAAATTATGTCCCTAGTACAAAGTATAGTGACAGTATATTGTTTGGAAATAAAGGTGTATTTTTTCTATGTTGTGTTTTTTGTTTTCTCATTGTACACTACCAAGGATTAAAAGTCCTTATTTGCATAACTAACAGGAATGCAAATAAGGACTTTATATAATGCATATAAGGACTTTATAAATATGTATGCCTCATGGCATACATATTTACAGCTGAGTCCCTAAGGTAAAGATTTATGTATTCTTTTTTCAAATCTGTCACTTTTTGGGGGTTTTACAAGTGTTTTATTTTGGTACAGAGTTTATGAATATACCAATATTATTGCTTTTCATTCACTTTGGCAGTTAGAAAAATTCACATGAAATACGCCTCAACTTTCTTACTGCCCAAATTGTATTCTCTTGCTTGTCACGGTTAAAATGATACCCTATATACATAATCACATAGCATTTTGGGCTCACAGCACACTATTAACCGCAAATAGCGCCAATGGATTTTTCAAAGCCATTTTTTTCAACAAATGCAGCAATGTCATTCTTTCTTAGCAACGCCCATGGAGTGTCAGAACATTCAATACATGTCATAAATGTTACCATTCTGAAAATTAGAGACCCAGGCCTACTCAGATATACATATTTGGTAACATTGGGACGTATGCGGTTTTGCTGAAGTTGCACCATAACTCTGAAAATTGCATTTTTTAACAGTTTTTTCCAGTTTGGCAGTATGAAGAATTCACATGACATAGGCCTCAATCCTAAAACACACCAAATTCTATTCTACAGCTTGTCACTGTTAAAAAGATACCCTATATACATAATCACATAGTGTTTTGGGCTCACAGCACACTATTAACCGCAAGTAGCGACAATGGATTTTTCAAAGTCATTTTTTTCAACAAATGCAGCAATGTCATTCTTTCTTAGCAATGCCCATGGAGTGTCAGAACATTCAATACATGTCATAAATGTTACCATTCTGAAAATTAGAGACCCAGGCCTACTCAGATATACATATTTGGTAACATTGGGACGTATGCGGTTTTGCTGAAGTTGCACCATAACTCTGAAAATTGCATTTTTGAACAGTTTTTTCCAGTTTGGCAGTATGAAGAATTCACATGACATAGGTCTCAATCCTAAAACACACCAAATTCTATTCTACAGCTTGTCACGGTTAAAAAGATACCCTATATACATAATCACATAGTGTTTTGGGCTCACAGCACACTATTAACCGCAAGTAGCGCCAATGGATTTTTCAAAGTCATTTTTTCAACAAATGCAGCAATGTCATTCTTTCTTAGCAATGCCCATGGAGTGTCAGAACATTCAATACATGTCATAAATGTTACCATTCTGAAAATTAGAGACCCAGGCCTACTCAGATATACATATTTGGTAACATTGGGACGTATGCGGTTTTGCTGAAGTTGCACCATAACTCTGAAAATTGCATTTTTTAACAGTTTTTTCCAGTTTGGCAGTATGAAGAATTCACATGACATAGGCCTCAATCCTAAAACACACCAAATTCTATTCTACAGCTTGTCACGGTTAAAAAGATACCCTATATACATAATCACATAGTGTTTTGGGCTCACAGCACACTATTAACCACAAGTAGCGCCAATGGATTTTTCAAAGTAATTTTTTCAACAAATGCAGCAATGTCATTCTTTCTTAGCAACGCCCATGGAGTGTCAGAACATTCAATACATGTCATAAATGTTACCATTCTGAAAATTAGAGACCCAGGCCTACTCAGATATACATATTTGGTAACATTGGGACGTATGCGGTTTTGCTAAAGTTGCACCATAACTCTGAAAATTGCATTTTTGAACAGTTTTTTCCAGTTTAGCAGTATGAAGAATTCACATGACATAGGCCTCAATCCTAAAACACACCAAAATCTATTCTACAGCTTGTCACGGTTAAAAGAAAACCAAATGACAATGATGACAAATACAATGGAACTTACCATTGGACGTTTAGCAGGATTGGAGAAAAGCCAGAGAGCAGAAGTCAGGTGTCAGAAGCCAAAGCAAATTGGTGGGTCAGAAGAAGGGAGGGGTCAGCATAGTTCATTCCAAGCATGTGGCTAAAGTTCAATTTGGAAGCAGGGTCCAAAGTTCAATTTGGCAGCTTGATTATGTTTCTAGGCTTCTCCCAAGCATCCAGTTTCCTCCAACACCTCAGAAACACATTGGTAGGCCAAATGGGAGCTTCTTAAGGGACAGTAAAAGGCCAGTAAAATATGTCCAGGTTTAAAAAAAAATATAGACACCCCCCCCCCCCCCAAAAAAAAAAGGAAGAAGAAGAAATTAATAATGTGGAAGAGTGTGGTATGTCCTGAAGCAAGTAGCAACGCATAGTGCTGGGGCTGAGGGGCAATCCGGGCAAAAATATCTGGACTCCCTCCTCATCTTGTGTTTCACACACACTCTGCATCTTCTCATAGGGGTGGCTTTCACTTCATTTGGGGGGATCAGGGCAGGAAAGTGTCTTTCTTTAAGTCTGAGGGTATTCTCCAAATAAATCGGATCGTTTTGCTGAGCGATTTGGGTAGGGCCAAAAATTAGAGACTTGTGGACTTTCTCCTGGAACTGCACAAAGGTGTCCCTTCCGCCTGCTTTTGCATACAAGACAAATGCGTTCTGCATTGACACCTCCAGCAAGTAATAGGCTATCTTCTTATACCATGCCCTCCGCCTTCTTCTTAGCATATAAGGAGCCAGTTTTTGGTCTGCCAAGTCCACTGCTCGCATTTTCTTGGTGTACTCCACTACAGCCTGTGGTTTTACAGTTCCCTCCCCTCTTGACGAGGCAGGAACGGTGGCCTCACTGTGGATCGTTGTTAGGATCAACACATCCCTCTTGTCAAAGTATTTTAGTACGAGGAGTTCGCCACATCTGAGGCTGTAGGACTGTCCTCTATGTAGTTTTTTGTTCAGTACCTGTAGTGGGAGGCCTACACGGTTGGATCTAACCATCCCACATGCTCCAGTCTTGGCTGAGTACAGGAACTTAAACAAAGGTACACTTGAATAAAAATTATCTACATAGAGGTGGTACCCCTGGTGGAGATAAGGGGTTAAAAGATCAATAACAATCTTCCCACTGGTGCCAATGTACTGTGGGCACCCAGCTGGCTGTAAAGCGGAGTCCTTGCCTTCGTATACTGTAAAGGCGAAGGTGTAGCCAGTGCCACTCTCACATGCCTTGTACATTTTTACCCCATATCTTGCCCTCTTGCTAGGTATGTACTGTTTAATGGCAAGTCTACCATGAAATGTTGTTTAAGCAGTCATTATCTGATGGTACAGTCCCCTCCTGTTTCAAGAGGTCCATAATTGTACCAGTCCCAAAAAAAACAGGCAGTTCCGAGCACAATAACTTCCGCCCAGTGGCCCTAACCTCTAACATCATGAAGCTCCTCGAGCGGCTGGTCCTTGCCCACCTGAAGAGGTCCACAGACGCCCTTTTAGACCCGCTCCAATTTGCATATAGGGCAAACAGATCCGTGGAGGATGCCATCAATGTCAGCGTGGCACACATCACTGAGCACTTAGACAGGCCGGCCTCCTATGCCAGGATCCTGTTCCTAGACTTTAGCTCAGCGTTCAACACGATCTGCCCTGACATCCTGATCACCAATCTGACACAGCTCGGAGTTGATCCCACTCTCCGAGCATGGATCAAGGACTTCCTGACAAATAGAACACAACAGGTGAAGCTCGGCAACTATTACTCCAGCATTCGAACCACCAATACTGGGGCTCCACAAGGCTGTGTTCTGTCACCTCTACTGTTCTCCCTTTATACCAACGACTGTATCTCATCCGCTGACTCTGTGAAGGTCATCAAATTTGCGGATGACACCACCATTATTGGCCTAATTGGAAGCAACGGAGAGCATGAATACCGGAGCGAGGTCGAGAGAATATGCAATTGGTGCAGGGAGAACAACCTAGTTCTCAACACAGCAAAGACTGTTGAACTAGTTGTAGACTTCAGGAGGAACCCTCCCCCCCCCTCGCCTGTCCTCATTGGAGGAACAGAAGTTTCTATAGTGTCATCGGTTCGGTTCCTCGGCACGACTCTCACCAATAATCTGAAATGGGGGCAGAACACCACTAAAATTCAAAAGAAATCCCAACAGAGGCTGTTCTTCCTGCGCCAACTGAAGAGATTTGGCATGCCACGGGAGCTGCTGGCCAGCTTCTATACCGCCACCATAGAATCCATCCTCTGCTCCTCAGTCATTGTTTGGTACGCGGGTGCATCGGCCAGTGATAAACATAAACTGCAGAGGGTCATAGCTGATGCAGAGAGAATCATCGGGTCTCCTCTTCCACCTCTTGATCTCCTCCACTCCGCTAGATTGAGTAAGAGGGCCACCATGATCTCCCGTGACCCCTCTCACCCTGGCAGCCACTACTTCAGGCTCCTCCCGTTGGGCCGCCGCTTCAGGACTATACCATCCAAAACCACCAGGCGGAAGAACACCTTCTTTCCCCAGGCCGTTCGGTCACTGAACTCTGACTTTCCCCAGTCCGGCCTGCACTCATAATTGCCGGGTCGACAGCTGGTCCCCGTCGCTGCCTCCTCTGTATATCTGATTACTGCATTTCAAATTGTATGTGCTGTTGTATCTGTCTATGCCATGTGTACCACAAATAATTCCGATTATGGCTCTTGCTGTACTTGGCGAAATAAAACTGATTCTGATTCTGATTCTGATTCTGAAATGGTACAAGGGACTCGTCCACTGCAATGTCACGGTCTGGGGTGTAGAGATCTCGAAATACTGCAGTAAGGTGGGTCAGCATGGGCCTTAACTTGAATAACCTATCATGGGCAGGGTCAGTCCGTGAAACATGGTTGGTATTATCATTCAAATGAAAAAATTTAGATAGCAAGTCAAATCGCTGCCTTTTCATTGTTGCTGGGTAGAGGGGCGCGCTATGATAGAGGTCCTTGGACCAATACATTCTCAGTTGTGGCTTTGTTGTGACACCCATGCTGAGATTCAAGCCAATGAAAATTTTAAATTCGGGCACATTGGTGGGCTTCCATTTTGTCACAGTCCAGTGGGTTGGGTTTTCAGCTAAAAATTGTTCAGCATAGAGATTAGTCTGCTCAACCATATGCTGCCAAAAGTCCACCGTAATAAAGAGCTGGTACAGCTCAATGGGTGACAGATTGTCAATAGGCACTGACACACCAGGAGTGGCTGTAAAGGGTGGTATATTGGGCACCTCAAAATTAGGGGGTGACCAAGTGCCATTAAGGATATGATCTGGTACCGGCTGCCTGCAAGGTACCGATGGCCGCTCACCCCGTCTGCTGGCTCCCCTCTGCCCAGTGCTGCTGCTGGCTGCTGTGGTGTTGCCCGCTGAGACCCCAGCTATGGCCTCTGACTGTCCAGTTGGTTCCTGTCTGCTGCCTCCTGTCTGCCCACTGCTGCTGCTGGCTGCTGTGGTGTTGCCCGCTGAGACCCCAGCTATGGCCTCTGACTGTCCAGTTGGTTCCTGTCTGCTTGCTCCTGTCTGCCCACTGCTGCTGCTGGCTGCTGTGGTGTTGCCCGCTGAGACCCCAGCTATGGCCTCTGACTGTCCTGATGGTTCCTCATCAGGGGAATAAGGATCATCCCAACACAATTGGTGAGATGGCAGCCCTCCGGACTCTGAGCTTTCAGTACCTGAATCAGAGTCGCTCGGAGGGGACCACTCGCTGCGTGAGTCATCCCCAGATTCCTCACTGCTGCTCTGCTCTCAGAAGGCGACTGCCTCCTGCAAAGAAAAGCGCCTCCTCGCCATACTAAAAAGAAGAGATAGAAATAAGTAAGAAGAAAAAGAAAGAAATAGATTGTGTTTTTTTTTTTTTAAAGTGACAGTTTTTTTATTTTTATTTTATTTTATTGAAATAGATGGATAAAATAGATAAAGAGTAGATAGAAGGTAGATAGAAAGAGTATATAGAAAGAGTAGAGAGGGTGAAAATACCCAAAAGTTAGGAAGGGAGGTTAGAAAGAATAAATGGCAAGGAGAGGGAGGATCAGGAGATAAGGGGGTAGATATGGGGTTAAAATCAAGGAATGGGGGGCAAAATTTTAATAATATAAGTCCTACCACACTGCTGCAGTCTCTCTCTCAGCTCCTGTCAGCACAGATCACTCACAGAATCTGTGATGACAGAGAGCTGTGAGAGAGAGAGAGGGAAACTTTGTTTATAAACATTTAGCAGAATGTACATTGTTACTGGCTGTAACAATGTGCATTCTGCCTGTAAACTCATCTGATTGGTTAAGGGACCTGCTGGTCCCTTGAACCAATTAGCGCTCCGTCGGCTGGGCTGTGAACGAGCGGCGGGTGCGCGCGCATGCGCACGCACCCGCGGAAATAACGCTGGACGTACTTGTGCGTCCATTTAGCCCGCAATGCGCCTATCTGGACGAGCAGATCCGTCCAGATAGGCTGAAGTGGTTAAATATTGTAATAACCAGGACAAATGGGCAAATAAAACGTGTGGGTTTTATGTACCGAAGCACATTTTATTTTAAAAATATAATGGCTGAAAACTGAGAAATAATCATGTTTTTCTTTTTTTCCTTATTATTCCCTTTACAATGCATATAAAATAAAATAAATCATAGGAAAAGCTACCACCCAAAGAAAGCCTAATTTGTAGTGAAAAAAACAATATAAAGATCATTTCAGTGTGATAAGTAACAATAAAGTTATCGCTGAATGAATGGGAGGAGTGCTGAAATGTGAAAGTTGTTTTGGTTTTTAAGGGAAAAAAACTGTGATACTGAAGTGGTTAATCAAACAAACATAAATAACAAGAATACAATACAAGAATACAATAACACAGTACAGCATGGCAGACATTACAATACAGTATGGCATACTATATAGAGGGCATAAGTACTAATAGATAAATAAATAAAATAAGATACATGTACCCCAGATCAGGAAGAATTATTCCTGATCTCAGACCCCTTTTTTTCCAACCTTGAAGGCCTCCTGAGGGATGAGTTTTTTAAGCTAGCGGATATTGAAATGCAAAGTACATACAGTGGTTTGCAAAAAGTATTTAGCCCCCTTGAAGTTTTCCACATTTTGTCATATCACTGCACCAAACAAGAATCAATTTAATTGGAATTCCATGTGAAAGACCAATACAAAGTGGTGTACACATGAGAAGTGGAACGAAAATCACACATGATTCCAAACATTTTTTTTACAAATAAATAACTGCAAAGTGGTGTGTGCATAATTATTCGGCCCCCTTTGATCTGAGTGCAGTCAGTTGCCTATAGACATTGCCTGATGAGCGCTAATGACTAAATAGAGTGCACCTGTGTGTAATCTAATGTCAGTACAAATACAGCTGCTCTGTGAGGGCCTCAGAGGTTGTCTAAGAGAATATTGAGAGCAACAACACCGTGAAGTCCAAAGAACAAACAAGACAGGTCAAGGATAAAGTTATTGAGAAATTTAAAGCAGGCTTAGGCTACAAAAAGATTTCCAAAGCCTTGAACATCCCAAGGAGCACTGTTCAAGTGATCATTCAGAAATGGAAGGAGTATGGCACAACTGTACACCTACCAAGACAAAGCCATCCACCAAAACTCACAGGCCGAACAAGGAGAGCGCTGATCAGAAATGTAGTCAAGAGGCCCATGGTGACTCTGGACGAGCTGCAGAGATCTACAGCTCAGGTGGGAGACTCTGTCCATAGGACAACTATTAGTCATGCACTGTACTAAGTTGGCCTTTATGGAAGAGTGGCAAGAAGAAAGGCATTGTTAACAGAAAGCATAAGAAGTCCAGTTTGCAGTTTGCCACAAGCCATGTGGGGGACACAGCAACCATGTGGAAGAAGGTGCTCTGGTCAGATGAGACCAAAATGGAACTTTTTGGCCAAAATGCAAAACGCTATGTGTGGCAGAGAACAACACTGCACATCACTCTGAACACACCATCCCCACTGTCAAATATGGTGGTGGCAGCATCATGCTCAGGGGGTGCATCTCTTCAGCAGGGACAGGGAAGCTGGTCAGAGTTTATGGGAAGATGGATGGAGCCAAATACAGGGCAAACTTGGAGGAAAACCTCTTGGAGACTGCAAAAGACTTGAGACTGGGGCGGAGGTTCACCTTCCAGCAGGACGATGACCCTAAACATAAAGCCAGGGCAACAATGGAATGGTTTAAAACAAAACATATCCATGTGTTAGAATGGCCCAGTCAAAGTCCAGATCTAAATCCAATCGAGAATCTGTGGCAAGATCTGAAAACTGCTGTTCACAAACGCTGTCCATCTAATCTGACTGAGCTGGAGCTGTTTTGCAAAGAAGAATGGGCAAAGATTTCAGTCTCTAGATGTGCAAAGCTGGTAGAGACATACCCTAAAAGACTGGCAGCTGTAATTGCAGCAAAAGGTGGTTCTACAAAGTTCTCTGCAGGGGCCCCTGCACATGTGCGTATTGTCCCCCATCCACCGACAAGCTCCTTATCCATGCCTACATGCCCACCAGGACATTGACTGTGATGCTTCACCGATGCTCCTTCCACCAGCACTCAGCCGTGCGCCGCGGTCATCTTCCGCCTCTGCGCTGCTGTAAACTCTGCGAGTTCCGTCTTGGCTTGGTGGGGCCTAGCAATTCCAGCCAATTTTGTTCCCTGGTGAGGTTATCAGCAAGACACTTGAGCCCGCCAGAAACGAGGGGCGCTCGGTGGGGCGCCGAACCGGCGGTGCAGCCGCAGCACAAGCCACCTACAAGTTTCGACCGGCGCTTCCGGTCTTCCTCAGGGCGTGGCCTATCGTCCGGGGGCCAATCCTTTAAAAAGGTTTCCTTGGCTCCTCCTCCACTGCACTGATCGCATAAGCGTGGCTGCTGGACTCATCCTACCAGAAACATTCATCTGTTCCTTAGTTCTATAGCAATTCTTTGTATATTCCTCTGCCATTCAAAAAACATCGATCTCACTGCACAATGATTCTCTCACAATAAAGGGGAAAAGGGAGAAAGGAAGAAGAGAAAAGAGGGAAAAAAGAGAAAAGAAAGGAAGAAGGAAGGAGAAAAGAAAAAAAGGAAGGAAAGAAGAGAAGAGAAAAAAAGAGAAAGAGAGGATTTCCACATTAGCCAGAGTATGGGCTGGGAATCTACTTATGTGATCTATTTGATTACATGCCCCTGTGGCCTGCAGTATGGAGGCTGCACAATATAGCAAATGAGAACTACGATGGGGCAACATAGGAGGAATATTCAAAAAGGATTTGAGAAACAAGACCTATTAAGACATTTTTGCGAACTACATGAAAAATTCCATCTTGGGATATTTTCCCCATTGAAAATATCCCCTACCAAAATGGGGATAAGATATTTCAGAAACTAAAAGCAAGAAAAATGTACTGGGTATTCCTTCTCAGAACACTACAACCAGATGGATTGAATGTGTGTTTAGAGCACCATTACTAGGACTGTTGTGGACTCATTAGACCCATAACAAATACTGTTGTTCATTTAACAAGTGGGGGACATGTATCTTATTTTATTTATCTATTAGTATGTATGCCTTCATATGTATGGTATGCCATTTTTCTTTTATCCTCTAGATTTCCTTTAACCTACTTTTATCCTCATTATTTTATAATTCAATTCTTATTATATATATATATATATATATATATATATATATATATATATATATATATTTCCTACATTCACTCTCCTCCCTCCTGTACCCCTCCCCATCATATCACTCATAGCCACCCTGCACTATTTAAAGCTACTTCTCCTTTAACATCACAATCACTCTGTAACTTACATTCTAGTATATTGTATCTTACACACTGGTGACCACTTCCTGCCTCATGATAATAGTGGCCAATCGCTACTTTCTTCTCACACCTCACTCCCGCCCCTCCTTTACCACACTTCAATTACTCACTTTTTCCACAGTGCCCCTTCTTAACATGCTGTTTTTGCCCATCTTGCAATTTCAGCGAAAAGGCCATATTTATTCCAATAGTGGCTATTGCCTGCTTGTCCAGACTTCCGGTCTCACCTCCGTCCTACTATTAATGCACGCTGGCGTATTTCTTCCCTCACCTTTCACTAGTGTATTTTCGCCTCCACTTTCCGCATTCCTATTGTTTACTGATGTACTTCTGCCCCCCTTCAACCTCACCTTCGCCCTACTATTACTGCCCGCCGGCGTATTTTCGCCTTCATTTTTCGCAACTACCATTGTCCACTGACGTATTTCCATCCATACCAGATGTTACGTCAGATATCTCACTCCGCAGGATGCACACTCTCATTTAAACCATCAGGCAAGCAGTAGCCCATCTTTTAGGCGCTCTGAGCTAGCTACCTACAATATACAGATAATTATTCATTCCTTATGGTTAACCCTCCTACTAGACTAAACTACCGATGATTGGCTCATTGTATTACTTAGCCCATTATCCCAGAATGCCCTTTTACTGACCCATTCTCCAGTTGCTCACATCAGGATGTGGATATATACTTTACTTTTTTTTATTTACTATTAAATTAGTAAATGTGACCAAATTATATATATGGCACAGTCTTGATGTTGTCAATGTTTAGCCTTGTTTTTAGGGGCTCTAATTTCTGTATCCTTGGTGGTTTCAGTTTTTTTTACATTATTTATTATGCACATACGCCCATCTCCATATTTTTACATTATATTACGGAACACAATGGGATCCATTATTTTATTGGAATTAGATATATATGTGTATATACACGTATTAGTGTATATGGAATGTTTATATTTATGTATATGCGGTATTCACATTTGTATATACGATTCTCTTGATATGTTTATGTTTTAGATGTTTATATATGTTTACATGGTATTTCAAATATTTTAAATTATGATATGGTTGGAAGGCATGCCTATATTGTTTCCTATTTCAGACATTGTTTGTATTTGATCTAAGCAAACTGTGCTCTCCAGAATGCGTTTTTGCGACGGGGGACACATGCAGGGATGCAATTCAACAAGGGGCACACAGCACAGGTTAGTGACTTCAGTATAAGGCATAGGAATAAACTGACCTTGTTAGCCAATCTTATTCACGCTTTATTGATGCATGGAGATTTCTGTATCCATATGATAGGGAGTTCAATATTTTCTCTCCCCCACACTCCTCTTTTTCACACATAGATAGTGTAGGGTCAATTATTAAAACCAAGGTTAGCGTCGGCTACTATATGAGACATTCTGATTTCAGATCATGCACCAGTGGAAATAGACATCACAGAACAAATCCCACGTGGTACAGATAATTTGGAGGAGGTTTCCAGCCTTCCTATATGGAGATGATAGCTTTACTCGATCTCTACAGGGATGGTGGCTTGAGTATTACCAGGAAAATAAATCACATTTTGATGATATATGTCTTTTTTGGGATACTGCCAAGGCAGCGATGAGAGGCAAAATATTAGCATTCACTATTACACGAAAGAAAAAGACGAATGCAACTTATGTGGATGCAGTAGCACAGGTAATGGAGGCCTATCAGAAATATCAGATGTCCCCTAAACATGATTTTCGCCTGCCATGGATAAAATGTAAAACTGAAGCAGATAAATGGTTTAAGCTTAGGGAATTTCAAATACAACCTAATAAGCGTCAGTATTTTTTTTAAATATGGAAATAAATTGGGAAAATTGTTGGTCACTATATCTAAAAAGGTATCCATGCCCCTGAACAGATTTTGAAATTGAATAATAAGCAGGGTGTTCCCACGAGTCATCCCAAGGAGATATATTTGTTGTGTATACTATACGACCTTATACACACAGTCCCCTGGAGATATACAGGATCTTCTCAAAAAATTAGCATATAGTGATAAAGTTCATTATTTTCTGTAATGTACTGATAAACATTAGACGATCATATATTTTAGATTCAAATACACACAACTGAAGTAGTTCAAGCCTTTTAATGTTTTAATATTGGTGATTTTGGCATACAGCTCATGAAAACCCAAATTTCCTATCTCAAAAAATTAGCATATTTCATCCGACCAATAAAAGAAAAGTGTTTTTTAAAAAGTCAACCTTCAAATAATTATGTTCAGTTATGCAATCAATACTTGGTCGGGAATCCTTTTGCAGAAATGACTGCTTCAATGCGGCGTGGCATGGAGGCAATCAGCCTGTGGCACTGCTCAGGTGTTATGGAGACCCAGGATCAGGGCCGGGCCGAGGCATAGGCTGGAGAGGCTCCAGCCTCAGGGCGCAGTGTAGGAGGGGGCGCAGAATTCATTCAGCTGTCATTCCTAATTGTGTTTGAAGCAGAAAGAAATAAGAAAAGGGGATACATGGCAGTGACTACAAGCCAGATAACAAGATATTAAGGTGTTGGGGAGGTTGTGGGCCCATGGGGGCCTGTTAGTCTAATAGCAATCAGTGTGTGACAGCTGGTGTAGGAGGGATAGAGGGGCGCACTTTGGTGTCTCAGCCTTGGGTGCTGGAGGACCTTGTCCCGGCTCTGCCCAGGATGCTTCGATAGCGGCCTTAAGCTCATCCAGAGTGTTGGGTCTTGCGTCTCTCAACTTTCTCTTCACAATATCCCACAGATTCTCTATGGGGTTCAGGTCAGGAGCATTGGCAGGCCAATTGAGCACAGTAATACCATGGTCAGTAAACCATTTACCAGTGGTTTTGGCACTGTGAGCAGGTGCCAGGTCGTGCTGAAAAATGAAATCTTCATCTTCATAAAGCTTTTCAGCAGATGCAAATGCATATTTGTGGCAGTAATGTGACAAAATGTGGAAAACTGCAAGGGGGCCGAATACTTTTGCAACCCACTGTAAATAAAGCCAATCTAACTAAGATAGCAAGTACCAACTAGAGATGGCCCAAATGGTTCGCCGGCGAACTTCGGTGGTTCGCGTTCGCCAGCGAACGCAAACTTTTCCGGAAGTTCGGTTCACCCCCATAATGCACCATTAGGGTCAACTTTGACCCTCTACATCACAGTCAGTAGGCACATTGTAGCCAATCAGGCTACACTCCCTCGTGGAGCCACTACCCCCCTTATAAAAGGCAGGCACCGCCGGCCATTACACTCACTTGTGTGCCTGCACTAATTAGAAAAGGTACAGCTGCTGTAGACTCTCTCATAGGGAAAGATTAGTTAGGCTCTTGTAGGCTTGTTAGCTTACTCCTTGCTGATTCTTATTGCTAAAATAGCACCCCACAACAGCTCTTTTGAGAGCTAATCTTGTTCTTGTGATCTATTTTTTTTCCTGTGTGTCCCACTGACACTTGTGTTGCATAGACAGCCTTGCTAATTCATACTGTGTGTGTGCCACTGCCAGCCAGGTCCAGCACATTCAGTGACAACCTGTGTGTGTGACAGGTGCACATTGTAATACCCAGTACTGCATATACCTACCTGTTGTGTTCAGTGCACCCACCTCATCACTGCATAAACCTACCTGTTGTGTTGAGTGCACCCACCTCATCACTGCATATACCTACCTGTTGTGTTGAGTGCACCCACCTCATCACTGCATATACCTACCTGTTGTGTTGAGTGCACCCACCTCATCACTGCATATACCAACCTGTTGTGTTGAGTGCACCCACCTCATCACTGCATATACCTACCTGTTGTGTTCAGTGCACCCACCTCATCACTGCATATACCTACCTGTTGTGTTCAGTGAACCCACCTCATCACTACATATGCCTACCTGTTGTGTACTGGGTGGTAACGCTACTATACCCTCAGTATAGGCACAAAGTGGCGGACATGTTACCAACTCACCTGAAGGCAGAAAGGATGCAGCACATGCAGAACAAGCTGGCAAGTATGCTTTACAATGCGTATAAGGGTGATGTCACAGCACAACGCAATAAAGGTACCACTGCCAGTAATCCTTCTCCCATGTCCACGCAGGCAAGGACAGGACGTTCCAGCAATCTCATGGTGATGTCGGACATGCGGACATTCTTTAGTCCAACGCCTCGCCTTAGCCCTTCCAGATCCACCCTCCACTAACGCCTGGACCGGCAGGTAGCCGACTACCTGGTTTTAAGTGTGGATGTAGACACTGTGAGCAGCGATAAACCCTTGGACTACTGGGTGCGCAGGCTTGACCTGTGGCCAGAGCTGTCCCAATTTGCCATCCAACTTCTGTCTTGCCCTGCCTCAAGCGTCCTGTCAGAAAGGACCTTCAGCGCAGTTGGCGGCATTCTCACTGAGAAGAGAAGTCGCCTAAGTCACAAAAGTGTTAGTACCTGACCTTTATCAAAATGAATGAGGCATGGATCCTGGAGGACTACTGCCCGCCCGAAGACTAAAGGCTCATACACACATCAGACTATAGTCTTTGGAAACTGAAAGATCACAGACCAATCTTACCACCCTTCCATGTAGTATGAGAGCCATACCTTCACAGACTTTTCTGTGGAGCTGAACTCCCCATCAGAAAAAAATCTTTGCAAGATGCTGCACACACAGATGCTGTACAGACACAAAAGATCAGTATCTGCAAAAGATCTGTTCCTGCCAAAGATCCGTTCCTGCAAATTGCATTCATAGTCTAGATCTGCAGATCATCATACACACCTTGTTTAACCTATTTTGGTTCCTGGACGTAGAAACTACCTCCAGGAACCATGCGCGCACTCCCGGCCGCAGATTCGGTAGCCACGGAATCAATGTATCGGGCTATGGTGCCCGATCACTGATTCCTCTCCCCCGCTGAAAAAGCGACAGCTTCTCTCGGAAGCTGTGCTTTTTCTGGCCGTTGCCTCCCCTCTGCGTCACTCTAAGCGTGTGTTATGCTTAGAGTGACGTCATGTAAACAAACTCATGGCCGCCATCTTGTGGCCAAAAAGTAAAACTACAACTAAAAGTAAAAAAGAATTAAAACAACACACAATTACATTATAAAACTATAGTTTACATCCCACCCTCCCAAAAATAGCCAAATAAAATGTTTAATATAAAAAGAAAACCATTACAATAAAAAAAACATGTAAATATTTACCTAAGGGTCTAAACTTTTTAAATATCAATGTAAAGATGAAATATTTCTATATTTTTTTTATTTTAAACTTGTAAATAGTGATAGATGCAAAACGGAAAAAATGCACCTTTATTTCCAAATAAAATATTGTCGCCATACATTGTGATAGGGACATAATTTTAACGGTGTAATAACCGGGACATATGGGCAAATACAATACGTGAGTTTTAATTATGGAGGCATGTATTATTTTAAAACTATAATGGCTGAAAACTGAGAAATAATGATTTTTTTCGTTTTTTTCTTATTCTTCCTGTTAAAATGCATTTACAGTAAAGTGGCTCTTAGCAAAATGTACCCCCCAAAGAAAGCCTAATTGGTTGCGGAAAAAACAAGATATAGATCAGTTCATTGTGATAAGTAGTGATAAAGTTATAGGCTAATGAATGGGAGGTGAACATTTCTCAAGTGAAAATGACGGAACGCGAATGGGTTAACTGACATTCATCTGCAGATCAGACAATCATCTGCAGATCTGAAAATCCATCCTGGTGGGTATGATCTGCAGATGAATGTCTGTTAAACAAGGTGTGTATGATGATCTGCAGATATCATAGACTATGAATGCATTTTGCAGGAACGGATCTTCTGCAGGAACAGATCTTCTGCAGATACTGATCTTTTGAATGTCTACAGCATCTTTGTGTGCAGCATCTTGCAAAGATTTCTGTCTGATGGGGAGTTCAGCTCCATAGAATAGACTGTGTAGGTATAGCTCTCATACTACATGGAAGGGGGTAAAATTGGTCTGTGATCTTTCATTTTCCAAAGACAATGGTCTGATGTGTGTATGAGCTTTAAGTCAGTCCCCACACACAGCATCTCTGCCTGCACGCCGTGTGACTGGCTGCCTGCCCCAAGACTAAAGCCTCATACACACGTCTGACCATAGTCTTTTGAAAATGAAAGGTCACAGACCAATTTTACCCCCTTCCATGTAGTATGAGAGCCATACCTACACAGTCTATTCTATGGAGCTGAACTCCCCATCAGACAGAAAACTATGAATGCAATTTGCAGGAATGGATCTTTGGCAGGATCAGATCTTTTGAAGATACTGATCTTTTGTGTCTGTACAGCATCTGTGTGTGCAGCATCTTGCAAAGATTGTTTTCTGATGGGGAGTTCAGCTCCATAGAAAAGACTGTGAAGGTATGGCTCTTATACTACATGGAAGGGGGTAAAATTGGTCTGTGATCTTTCATTTTCAAAAGACTATGGTCTGATGTGTGTATGTGGCCTTAGTCGCTCCCCAGTGCCACACAGCACCTCTGCCTGCAGGCCGCTTGCCTTCTCCGCCACCACCAACAGGGTCCAGGACTCCAGGCGGATTCCTGAATATTTAAGGCCGCTGCACTAATTTTTCTGGTGCGTGTACATGCCTGCCTAATTTTTCTGGCTGCACTGCAGCTGCAACAACAAAACAAAAGACATGTACATGTGCCCATTCCCCTTCGTGATCATTACCTTGCCACGGTGAAGGGGCTTGCCTATCACAATGAAGCAATGACCGCCGGCTATATGAGTGTCTTGGGGGGTGGCACACCAAAGATAATAATGCTTCATTGTGGACAGACCAAATTTGATCAGCTGGACAGTCACTGTTGTTCTATCATTGAGCTACCACAGCCCGGCGACCATATGGGCTTGAAAACAGCCCACGACCTGCACTCTCGCCATGGTGCGCACCAGTCCAGCACGCCCGTCACTACGCAAACAGCTGTTTGCGGTGCGTTACACAGTGAGTTTGTTGTGTCAGTGTGAAGCAGTACTCTAATTACACTCCCTGATTGATGTATACACATGCAAGATGTTTTAAAGCACTTTAGGCCTGCAATTTAGCATTCAATGTGAGTTCTGCCCTTAAAACGCTGCTTTGCGTCAAATCCAGATTTTTCCCTGGGACTTTTGTCATGTATCCCACTTCGCTATGCCCCCCTCCAGGTGTTAGACCCCTTGAAACATCTTTTCCATCACTTTTCTGACCAGCATAAGTGTTTCTAGTTTTTAAAGTTCGCCTCCCCATTGAAGTCTATTGCGGTTCGCGAAAGTTCGCACGAACCGAACCTTTCACGGAAGGCTCAGGCCATCTCTAGTACCGACCTGAAGTTGCTAACTGCTGCCATAACATCAGAGGAAATTATAGCTGCTATCACTGATCTATCTAATCACAAAGCCATTGGCCCCAGTGGCCTACCGGCCGAATTCTGTACGTGTTTCAAGTTGGAAACTGCTCCCATACTAACTAAACTATTTAATGATACTCTGCAGAGGGGGCGCATGTGTGGCGCCAACAGGATAAGACGTGTCCTGTGTGAGCTCCGTGCCTGAGTAGCATTTTGGGCCTAACTACAGCAAAACCGGGAAGCAGACCAGCTCCAGCATAACACCCCCACCTCCGGGAGATGCCCGAGAAAGGGAAGAAAGCAAACAAAAAACGGGAACCTTTGACACAGCCGACTTTACCGGCGTTGCTCTCTACGAAGCGGGCAGACAAAATGGCGGCCTCCACACCCACCACTTTACCTGCTCAAAGCCCGCAACACTCCAGTGATCTAGACTACCCGATTCCAGTGGGCTACCCGCCACACACCGAACTTTTGGCTAGCATAAGAGAGATGCTGAAATCTGAGCTAGCTTCAGCAGTTTCGGGGATTACTACGCAGATACGGGAGATTGGCGGGAGAGTCAACAACCTGGAAAAGAGGGTGGACTCCTGTGCCGATGCTCTAAAAGCGGACAACACCAGACTAGATACGCAGGACGCCAGAATCTCCCAGCTCGAGAGTAGACAAGAGGACTCTGAAAACAGAGATCGACGCTCCAACATTCGAATCCGAGGACTGCCGGAAAATATCATAGCCATCAAGGAAGCGGCCCTCAACCTGTTCGCGGCCCTCCTACCGCAAGTGGACTCAATAAACTTCAGAATGGATTGCATCCACAGGGCACTGGGTCGCTCACCAAACCCGGACCTGCCGAGGGACGTGATACTCAAATTACATTACTACGACATAAAAGAACAAATAATGATGGCGGCTAGGAACTTAACCGATCTACCGGATGTTCCCACATCAGTTCGCCTATATGCAGATTTGTCACCCCTAACACTGCAGAAACGAAGGCTATTACGACCAATCACCCAGACTCTAAGGGCTCTTTCACACTACAGGCAGCAGTAAAAGGCTAAAATGCTGCGTTTTGGCTGCTGGCGTTTTAAGGCGTTTTCAAAGCGTTTTTAAGGCGTTTTAACGCCAATACATTAGTATCAATTGTATTGAGAAACGCAGCGGTCAGCCCTAAAAAAGCTCCTGGGAGCTTCAAAGCGCAACGCTCCAAAACACAGCGATAAATGTGAAAGGTAAAATGAAAGTCTATGGACTTTCATTTTACCTAGGAAAACGCCAACTTCGGCTGTGGCGTTAAAACGCCGAAAAAGCCCTCTCGTGTGAAAGGGCCCTAATACCGGAAGACATCCGCTACAAATGGACTTTTCCATGCGGCCTACAATTCCAGCTCAATGGTGCTACGCAAACAGTCAAGACCTTGGAAGCCGGGAGGTCCCTTTTCGAGTCAGCGGGCATACAAGTTGAACAAGCCTCAACCTCACCACTGACTCGTCAGGATCCACTACCACAACGTCTAGAACGAGAGTGGCAGACCGTCAGCAGACGCAGATCCCCGGGGCAGAATTCCTCCATGTCCCAATGTCCTCAGCAATCCCCAGCCAGAGGAGTATAACATGAGCTACAAAGTTCCTATCTCTCGTTCCCTTTGGCCCCCTTTTCCCTCCACCGTTACTGTTGTTTCTTGTTAGTTCCCATAAACTGACTTGATATCTGCCCATCCATACCCCTCCACTGCCTGGGCCTTTACATCAGGACACTTTCTGATTAACTATAACCATTCATATAAAGCCTTTTATTCTATCACGAGGGCTCATGACCGGAATCTGGAGCAGGATTGTATTTTCTACAAACTGTGTATATTACCTACAGTTAAAAACGTCCTCCGCCATATCCCAGAGCCCTTCTAATGCACTAGGCCTCTCCACCATTATGACAAGGCCCCACAACTACTCTTTGGATCGGTGCTCCATACACGATCAATATAACAGGCAGATCCAGATCGCTTACCATTCATTGTTGGCAACCTATTGCTTATGGAGCAAACCGCTTTTCCCTTTGGATGGGTTCTTACTCTCCTTAAAGTTTAATAATATTTATTATATGTTCACGGGAACTGTATTTACATTATGTTAATGTTTACTATATTGCTCGCTAGGGGTGTTTGTTTCATGCTGTTTTTCATTATATGACTTAATACTGCCATACCGTTGTACGACTGTTTAAAATTCATGTGAGCCCATGCGGCTCAGGGTTCGCTTGCTGCCCCACTCAGTATGTTAAGGGGTAGCTATAATATGGCTGCCATTTCCAGACCTCACATGACCTGGGTCACCGAGTTGATCCACTGTTATGGACCAATATTTTGGTCCATGTTTTCTTTAAGGCTTTCTGTTCTTAATTTTCAATACGGTACACTAATTAATGTTTTTCCAACAGGGGTCTTCGTATGCAGGCACAGCACCTTAACTCCACTAACTCAAGATGGCTAAGGGAACTGGTAAACTTGATCTCAAAATTCTATCTTTAAATATTAGAGGCATCAATTCACCCCAAAAGCGTAGAAAAGTCTTCCACGACCTGAGCAAACACTGCCCCGACATAATTTGTCTCCAAGAGACACACTTTTCCCATCAATCTGTTCCTACCTACTTTGACAAACGATATACCACGACATACATAACTACTGCACCCAAAAAGCACAGGGGGTACTCATCTTAATCAGAAACTCGCTACCATTTGAGGTCACTAAAGTTGTATCTGACAAATATTGTAGATATATAATATTACATGGCAAACTATACTCATGGAACATTCAACTTATCAGCTCATATTCCCCGCCTAAGAAAGCCTACAAAAAACATTCCAGCTTATCCAGAAACAGATTTCGATCTACCCCAACACACTCTTTGTGTGGTGTGGCGATTTCAACCTAACCTTAAACGACAAACTAGACAAATCTAAACAGTCCCCAGATAAACTCACTAAAACGCAAAGGAGACAACCGCAGGAAACACTAGAAAATAACGTTCTAGTAGATGCATGGAGAGAATTGAATGGAAGCAAAAAAGAATACACTCATTACTCTGCAGCTCACAACTCATATGCAAAAATTGACCACATATTAATTTCCACTTCCACAGTCCCTCACTTGAACTATTTAAGACATATCCCAACTCCTTATTCAGACCATGATATCCTGCTGACCAGCCTCGATCTAAACACAACTGCTACTCAATTTAAATCATGGAGACTTAATGAAACCATTCTCCTTAACTCTGAAACTCGAAAAGAAGTCGCAACCCGCAACCGCGTTGCAAAATTACTTCGACAAAAATCATACTCCTGACATATCCAAAGCAACACTATGGCTAGCTCACAAGGCCGTCATTAGGGGTAAATTAATCCAGAACGCTGCTAGAGCACGTAGGAGGAACACTGAGGGTCTCAACAATCTCTATTTTAAACTTCAGAGACTTAGATCACTTCATCAATCCAACCATTCACTATATTTGTTGAAACAGATCAAAGATACTGAACAACAAATAAATATTTTATTATCCGACTCAGTAGAGAAGGCCCTTACATGGACCAAGGCACGTTATTATAGATATGCAAATAAACCTGATACTTGGCTTGCTAATAAACAAGAATATAAATGAAGCATGTTTGCTGACGATATCATACTCACCCTTACTAGTCCAGCTACATCCATACCAAACTTGGTAATGACCCTTAAACACTTTGAAAGTCTATCAGGGCTAAATATCAATTATGACAAATCTGAAGCGATGTTTTGCAACCTCCCTAATCAATTAGCCCATCATATATCAAGCACTAACAATTTCCAACATAGACTACATTTTACTAAATATTTGGGAATCAAATTGACCAATGACTATGACCAACTATACAAATGGAAATATGTACCACTTTTCCTACAAGCCCTGCTCAGGTCATGGAGCCACTATAAAATCTCATGGGCAGGCAGAATCACAAGTGTCAAGATGACCCTTCTACCTAAAATCTTATACTTTTTCAGAGTCCTTCCGATTCCTGTTAGACCTAATGACCTCCGAGATCTACAAAAGGATATAAGCTACTGGGAGGGCAGATATCCCCGTGTTTCCCAAAAAGTAATGTACTGGCATAAAAGCAATGGTGGCCTATCAGTGCCAAACTTAACTAAATATTACAAGGCGGCTCAACTAGCCATTATTCCCACTATATACGGGGGCGTCCGTGCTCCAAAATGGGTCGAATTGGAGAACCTAATCTTGTATCCTTTATCTTGGAGAGGTATATTATGGTCTAATTACCCCAATTTCAACTCACTAAAAAACATATTATTAACTATCCACCATACCTTTGGATTGTGGAAGAGAACCCGTTTTAAAGCCTCATTGCAATCTAAACTTTCTATTATGACGGAACTCTTTCACAACCCAGACTTCCCAGAGGGCCAAGCCCCACAGATTTTAAAATGGTGGACCTCTAAAAATATTCTCACGCTACCACATCTCCTGACTAGGGGAAGGATCCCTACATGGTCTCAGTTCCTTAATATTCACAAACCCCCCAGGTTGGAATGGTTTCGGGCCAAGCAATTACATAATTTTATTACAAACCTTGCCATCCCAGGCTCTAATTTATCCCCATCCTCGTTCGAAAGCACCTGTGTCCAAAATCCCATGAGAAAAGGGATGCTGTCTATGCTCTATTCAAATTTCAATAGCCCCCCCCCCCCCCCCAATTTCAAACATAAGTACCAAACGGCCTGGGAACAGGGACCTCCATATCACCTTAGATAACGAGGAATGGACTCAGTGCTTGGAAACCCTATCTAAGGGAAGCATGCCAACATCAAACATGGAAATTTCCATACGCTTATTACATAGAACATATCTTGTTCCTTCAAGGTTGCATACAATAGACCGGTCCAGGGATTCTTCCTGCTTCCGCGGGTGCCAGGTACCAGGTACTATGCTCCATGTTTGGTGGTCTTGTCCTAAAGTCTCATCCTTGTGGAGGAGAGTCCATGCACTGATTCGCTCCATGATTCCCAACCGCATTGTACGGGATCCTAAAATCTTCCTCGTGGGGTTCAAACCAAAATCAATCCCTCATGCCCAACATAAGCTAATGCAATTCATTTTTTCTTGCAGAAAAGCTCATATAGCCCACTCATGGAATGAGCCCCATTTATCTTACTCGAAGGTCCTAGACAGAGTCAACCATACACTTGTGTGTGAACGAATCAGTGCAATAGTTTTGGATAGATATAATCATTATATTAAAGTCTGGGATCCATGGATAACTCGCCACTTACCCAGAAGTACACAAACTCTGCTACCCGTGTGATATAACTCTATACGCAACTATAAGACATAACTGCCCAATACTTGAGAATATTTTTCCCTACACCCCAGTATTCCCTTGCAACAAACCATTACAATGCTTGTCTAGGCCCCCTTGCTCATTAATACGAAAAGATTGTACCGTTGATAATATTGTCTTGTAATACTTTTGTATGTGTAATTATGATATATGGCGCCCATGTTGGGTAGCCATGTTTCAATGTCTGTAACTTTATAATGCTTACTTGGCCCTCGGGCCTAATAAAAGATTTTGAAACTAATGATACTCTGCAAGGTCGTACCTTCCTACAATCCAGTAATTAAACTTATAGGCTTATATGCAATTCACTTTTTCTACTTAGTTTTCTCCAAGTTGATATTTTAACACATTGTCAATAAAATTACTTTTAAACCCCCAGCTAGCAAGATAATGCACAAAATCTTTTTTGCAGTAGGTTTAAAGACCGTAGATTAAAAATGATCACCTAGGAGAAAACTTAGGTGACAAAGTGAACTGCATATGGGCCATATTCAGCTTTTGCTAAAAAAGGCAAGGATCCTTTATCTCCGGATTTTTTAGGCGATCTCATTAATCAACCAAGATATGAAGCTTCTTCCTAAAATAATGGCTAATAGGCTAGCTCAAATAATACCTAAGCTTATACATGTCAATCAAGCAGGCTTTATTAAGGGATGATCAGCAGTAGCCAATATACGGCGAGTGTTAGTCTGCGTCAAATCTTACCCTCTTACCTATAAACAGTCAGCTATTCTGACTTTGGATGCGAAAAAGGCATTTGACGCGGTCAATCGGAGATGGATGGAGTTGACGCTCTCCAACATGGGCTTCTCAGGTATTTTCCTTAATTTAGTAAGATTAATGCATCATAACCCTAGAGCTATAATACATCTACCTGGATTTCTTTCCACTCCTTTTCTATATATAGAGAGGTACCTGACAAGGGTGCCCCTTATCTCCATTATTATTTAACATCATTTTGGAACCTTTGGCTAGGCTTTTAATGGCACTTAATAAAAGGTTTCCCTGTTAACAGCTATCCAGTAAGTCAGGCCCTGTTCGCGGATGACATTTTGTTGTTTCTCCAGGATCCAGTTCAGCAACTTCCGTCTGTTTTGCAATCGGTTGGTGAAGTTAGGACACTCTCTGGTTTTCGAATTAATCTTTCCAAAACAGAGCTGATGTTCTTGTCTGCTAAAGCCATCATTCCTGTATCTCATTATTGGGTAGTTAGGGTCACTTCAGGCCCAATTACATAATTTAGCGATCAAGATCAATCCATATCCTCACATTCTCTATCAGATAAATATAATACCATTGGTTAAAAAGGTTATACTTCAGCTTAAAAATTTAGCTAACTTACGCTTAAATCTTATGGGCCAAACAAACCTAATAAAAATCACAAGTTTTGGCAAACTACTACATCCTATGCAGATACTTCCTTTTGGAGATCCAACAATTGAATAAAGCGTTCACTACCTTCTTATGGCAGGGTAAGCGGCCTAGGGTTTCCTTAAAAAACAATATCTCTAAGGAAATGGGTGGAATAGGGGTCCCTGATATCAGATGTTACAATATAGCTTGTAAGACATGTAAGGGACTGAATTTCACAAATGTCCATCTTTTCCAATTATGCTCTAGAGCATACATGTCAAACTCCGGTCTGCAGGCCAAATTCAATTTGGCCCTCAAGTGGTTTCCCTACTTTGAATTATATATGGCCCACTCTAAACCAACAGGGGAGCTATATTGGAGGTGAAGCCCTAGAACACCAGGGTAGCCATATGGGGAGGTAGGGGGAAAGCATTAAACACTAGGGAACTGTATAGGGGAAGGAGGACCACTGGACTCCAGAGAACTGGAAGGGAGGAAGGTGGCCAGTAGACATTGAGGTTGGCCTGCGACTAGGTCCCAGTGTACAATTTTGGCCCGCGACTAGGTCCCAGTCTACACAGGGGCGTAGCAATAGAGGTCGCAGCGGTCACATGCGCGACTGGGCCCGGCTCCTGAAGAGGCGGGGGAGGGGCCCGGGGGGGCCCATGTCTTTTTGTAGTGGCCAGGACTGAGTGCGGCCCGTGCGCCGTGAGCGCTATTGGGAGGGGGGGGCGCAGCCGCGGGGAGGGCAGCCCGACTTCTCCCTCCCTTCCTCTCCCCGGGCCCCCCCCTTCAGATGCAGAGTGACGCGCACGGAAGCGCTGTAGGCTGAAACTCACCTCCGTCCCTGCGTTCCAAGCGCCGCTGATCTCCTCTCGCTGTATAGATGTTGTTACACACTGCTTCCGGCTAAACAGGAAGCAGTGTGTAACAACATCTATACAGAGCGGGAGGAGACCAGCGGCGCAGGGACGGAGGTGAGTTCTGCCTACAGCGCTTCCGAGCGCCGCGCACTCTGCATCTGAAGGGGGGGGGCCCGGGGAGAGGAAGGGAGGGAGAGGTCGGGCTGCTCTCCCCGCAGCTGCGGCTCCCCCCTTCATTATGGGGGGGGGGACCTACCTACCTACCTACCTAATCCTGGGGGGCAGCTACCTACCTATCCTGGGAGGGGGCAGCTACCTAATCTAACCTATCCTGGGGGGCAGCTACCTACCTAACCTATCCTGGGGGGGCAGCTACCTACCTAACCTGTCCTGGGGGGGCAGCTACCTACCTAACCTATCCTGGGGGGGCAGCTACCTACCTAACCTATCCTGGGGGGGCAGCTACCTACCTAACCTATCCTGGGGGGCAGCTACCCACCTAACCTATCTGGGGGGGGGCAGCTACCTAATCTAACCTATCCTGGGGGGCAGCTACCTACCTAACCTGTCCTGGGGGGGGCAGCTACCTACCTAACCTATCCTGGGGGGGGCAGCTACCTACCTAACCTATCCTGGGGGGGCAGCTACCTACCTAACCTATCCTGGGGGGGCAGCTACCTACCTAACCTATCTGGGGGGGGGGGCAGCTACCTAATCTATCCTGGGGGGCAGCTACCTACCTAACCTATCCTGGGGGGGGGGGCAGCTACCTACCTAACCTGTCCTGGGGGGGCAGCTACCTACCTAACCTATCCTGGGGGGGCAGCTACCTACCTAACCTATCCTGGGGGGGCAGCTACCTACCTAACCTATCCTGGGGGGGCAGCTACCTACCTAACCTATCCTGGGGGGCAGCTACCCACCTAACCTATCTGGGGGGGGGGGGCAGCTACCTAATCTAACCTATCCTGGGGGGCAGCTACCTACCTAACCTATCCTGGGGGGGCAGCTACCTACCTAACCTGTCCTGGGGGGCAGCTACCTACCTAACCTATCCTGGGGGGGCAGCTACCTACCTAACCTATCCTGGGGGGGCAGCTACCTACCTAACCTATCCTGGGGGGCAGCTACCCACCTAACCTATCTGGGGGGGGGGGGCAGCTACCTAATCTAACCTATCCTGGGGGGCAGCTACCTACCTAACCTGTCCTGGGGGGGCAGCTACCTACCTAACCTATCCTGGGGGGGCAGCTACCTACCTAACCTATCCTGGGGGGGCAGCTACCTACCTAACCTATCCTGGGGGGGCAGCTACCTACCTAACCTATCTGGGGGGGGGGGCAGCTACCTAACCTATCCTGGGGGGCAGCTACCTACCTAACCTGTCCTGGGGGGCAGCTACCTACCTAACCTGTCCTGGGGGGGCAGCTACCTACCTAACCTATCCTGGGGGGGCAGCTACCTACCTAACCTATCCTGGGGGGGCAGCTACCTACCTAACCTATCCTGGGGGGGCAGCTACCTACCTAACCTATCCTGGAGGGCAGCTACCTACCTAACCTATCCTGGGGGGCAGCTACCCACCTAACCTATCTGGGGGGGGGGGCAGCTACCTAATCTAACCTATCCTGGGGGGCAGCTACCTACCTAACCTGTCCTGGGGGGGCAGCTACCTACCTAACCTGTCCTGGGGGGGCAGCTACCTACCTAACCTCTCCTGGGGGGGCAGCTACCTACCTAACCTATCCTGGGGGGGCAGCTACCTACCTAACCTATCCTGGGGGGGCAGCTACCTACCTAACCTATCTGGGGGGGGGGCAGCTACCTAATCTAACCTATCCTGGGGGGCAGCTACCTAATCTAACCTATACTGGGGGGCAGCTACCTACTCTAACCTATCCTGGCGGGCAGCTACCTACCTAACCTATCCTGGGGGCAGCTACCTAATCTAACCTATCCTGGAGAAAGCTACCTAATCTATCCTGGGGGGCAGCTACCTAACCTATACTGGGGGGCACCTACCTCATCTAACCTATACTGGGGGGCAGCTACCTAATCTAACCTATACTGGGGGGCACCTACCTATCTAACCTGGGGGCACTTACTTGTCAAACCTGTATTCGGGGCACCTAGCTAGCCTATACAGGTGGCAACTATACTGGCTACCTATATTGGAGGCACCTACCTAACTAACCTATACTGGGGGCACCTACCTATCTAACCTATGCTGGGGACAACTATTCTGGCTACCTATATTAGAGGCACCCACCTAGCTAACCTGTACTGGGGGCACCTATCTATCTAACCTATACCGGCGGCGCCTGCCTATCTAACCTATACTGGGGGCAACTATACTGGCTACTTATGCTGGAGGCACCTACCTGGCTAACCTATACCGGGGGCAACTATACTGGCTTACCTATGCCTGGCTACCTATACTGGGGGGACCTATAGCTGGCTATAGGGATTTGGATATGTGTGTGCGTCGGGTGTTGCCGGGGGAGGGGGGCTGTTGTTGCCGTGGGGGGGGCCACATCCAGATTCCGCATCGGGGCCCAGAGGTTTGTAGCTACGCCACTGAGTCTACAGTTTTGGCCCACTTTGTATTTGACACTCCTGCTCTGGAGATTGCTATAGCGGAACCCTGGTGATTAATGGGCATATTGCATGATAGTTGGACCTCTCCTCCACCCAGAGTATAATGTCTTATTTAGAGACACAATCATCACCTGGAGGATATTACGGTATGGAAATTATATGGGCTACCATGGAAGATCTCCAAGTACCTGACATTCTGGGGCAGTCCAGGATTTTCAGCAGGTATGCAGCATAGGGGTTTCCTTAAGTAGGAGGAATAGGTTTTCTGCAGGCTTGACCAACCTACTGGATCTAGATAGTCATAAGTGGAGGCATTTCTCAAATGTACATAAAGTCTATCAGGATACACACTCCGATTTTCTTAATTATGCTCAAATTAAGTCTTTTGTTAATACTCAGATTAGTACAATTTCCACTCTTGCTACCATAACACATTTTGATACATTTATAAAAACTAGTGGAGATAATCTTACTCTTTCTGCTACTCAAATCTTTCTTAAACCTACAGGGAAAAATATTCTGCAACCTGTTTTAAAGGATAAACTAAACATTTTCAAAGCCCACAACTTATAGATGATTCGTAAACTTATACCCAGTGAAACATGGAGACAATCCCATTATCTGCTTATGCATCATACGAAGTATGCTTTTAAAATTAGTTATTCTAATCAGCCCTCAGGTTATAAAGCCAAATGCTCTAAGGCTGGTTTCACAGTGGGACGTTACAGGCGCACGTTAGAGCAGCCTGTAACGCACCCCACCGCACAGCAATGAAAAATCAATGGGCTGTTCACAGTGCCCACGTTGCGTTACTTAGTAACGCTGCGCCATTAGACAACGTACTGCATGCTGTACTAGACTGCTTGCACATGCTCAGTAATGTTGGGGAGGAGCGGAGAGCGGCCAGGCACATGGCTAATTAATATTCACTGCACTCAGTGACGTGCAGTGTTTACTTCCTGGAGCGGCCGCTCTGTGCGGCCATTGGCCGGGCGGGACCACGTGATGCCGCATGCGTCCAAGAGTACGCATCATGGACGCCAGAGTGAGCTGCACAACGCGGCTCACTCTGACGTCCACATTAGAGAGCACCAGGCGTTGCGTTAGGGGCACGTTATGCAACCATAACGTCCCCTAAAACGCAATGTCCTGGTGTGAAACCAGCCTAAATGCCAGCAGCCACAAGCAGATTTATATCATTGGCCTCAATTCACTAAACTTTATCAAACACTTTATCAAACGTTTGATAATTTACCTTATGGGTAAAATCTAATTTTAAATTTACTAAGGTCTTATAGATTTATTTAACATTTTAATCGGTAAAACGTTCAATAAATATATAACACCTTCGTGAATTCAAAATTAGATTTTACCCACGAGGTAAATTATGAAACGTTTGATAATGTGTTTGATAAAGCTTAGTGAATTGAGGCCATTGTGTTTGAAACGGTCCTAAAATTGGAAAATACTGGACAGATGTTGGTAAATTCCTGGTACAAGTCTTAAAAAACAAACAAACCCTGGACAAGGACCCCTTGTCCCCTCTTTTCAACATCACGCCTCTGATAGCTGACCCCTCTGAGAAGTCTAAGGTGCTCTCTGATTTGACTCATATTATTATGGGTGCTGCCCATAAATACATATTTAATAGATGGATATATTGCACTTGTCATTCTGTGTCGGACTTGAAAGCTGTGTTGATAGACCTTCTTGCTATGGATAAAATAGAAACACTGCTCCACAAAGAAAAATGCTCCAAAACGTTCTTTAAAATGTATTTTGTTGATTTTCAAGGTGTTTCCATTATTTTGTCCAACCCCTGTAGGTTCTCTTTGATTGTCCTTTGAATTACGGCCATATTCATATCATATTGGCATCCAACTGGGGAAATGGGTGTTATAGCTTTATTCTTTAATGTACTGGAAAATGATGTGAATGGGGTCGGAGTCGAGTGGGGCATCCACTTACTATTTCCTCAGCGTGGATGCCGTCCACCCTGGCAGGTGTGGAGGGGAGCAGCGCAGTGAAAGGAGAGCTGTGAGCAGCGGTGGAGAAGGGGGCCCATCTTCCACCCCCCTTCCCTCACCTTGGGGCTCTCCATCCCTCGCTGTGCCCTCCAGAAGTAATGTGCGGGCAGCCGGCAGGACTTACCTCTCCTCGTTCCGGCACCGGATCTGCGTGCCGCTGCTCTGGTCTAGACCAGACCTGTCTAGCAGCAGTGGAGTGCTCGCGCCGGAACGAGGAGAGGTAAGTCCCGCCCGCTGCCGACACATTACTTCTGGAGGGGACAGCGAGGGATGGAGAGCCCTAAGGTGAGGGAGGGGGGGGGGATTGCCCTCCTTCTCCACCGCTGCTCACAGCTCTCCTTCCACTGCGCTGCTCCCCTCATGCTGGGGGGACACCTGATTACCTACTCTGGGGACATATACCCCTGACTATATATATATATATATATATATATATATATATATATACTGGGCACATATACCCCCTGACTACATATACTGGGCACATAAACGCCTGTCTACATATACTGGGCACATATAACCCTGCCTACATATACTGGGGCACATATACCTCTGGCTACATATACTGAGACATATACCCCTGGCTACATATACTGGGGCACATATACCTCTGGCTACATATACAGGGGACACATACCCCCTGGCTACATATACAGGGGACACATACCCCCTGGCTACATATACTGGGCACATATACCCCTGACTACATATACTGGGGACTACTATACTCATGGCTACTTATACTGGGGACACCTATAGACCTGGCTACCTATGCTGGGGGTACCTATTTTGGGGGAACTGCTGTCAGATTATCTGCATTTTTGTGGAACCGCTGTTATGTATTTTGGGAAACAGCTGCCAGATTATGTATATGTTAGGGAAACGGCTGCTGCCAGATTACGCGTATTTTGGGGAACTGCTGCCAGATTGTGTATGTTTGGGGGACCACTGCTGCCAGATTATATGTATTTTGGGTGTTACGTGTATTTTGGATGATCCGCTGCTAGGTTTCACGTATTTTGGGGAACTGCTTCCAAATTATGTGTATGTTGGGGGAACTGCTGCTGCCACATTGTCTATTTTGGTGTAACCACTGCCATATTATCTGTATTTTGGAGGAACTTCTACCAGATTATGTGTCTTTTTGGTGTAACCACTGCCATATTATCTGTATTTTGGAGGAACTTCTACCAGATTATGTGTCTTTTTGGTGATATATTTTGGGGGGGGGGATACACTACGGCAGAGCTCAAACCTCCCCGGCAGACCTTTTACATCACTGCTAAGGTTGTGTATATTTGACCCCACCCATGACCACACCCACATTATGCTTGACCACACCCATTTTGGCTTGTCACACTACACACAGCGCAGGGGTTTTCCAGGTGAGTCCATTCCCCTCTTTTCCCAGGACTAGACCCCTGGAGAAAGGGGGGGGGGTTATATGTAAAAGGGGGAACGTTTTTTTGAGATAAAATAAGACCAGCTATATTATAGGCAAGGTATATCTATTCTTGGAGAAGAATTTCTACCATGGAATCACTAGTTTAGATACAATGGCATTAATTACTTTATACTGTATATGTGTATGATCTGCTGTGTGACTTTGAGAATAAAATATAGCCATTATAATTCTATATATTTGATGCCTTGCCTGAATTTTTTCTTTTGTATGTTCTCTTTCTTCAAAATTCTAATAAGCAAATTATGTAAAAAAAATGCAGTGTGGATTTTAAGCCACAACAGTTTTGTAATAACAAAAAAAATCTCAAAAGGTAGGGGTGTGTGTGTGTGCGTGTCTACAGCCACGTAACCACCCCAGTCATGTGCTGCAGGTACAATCAGGTGGCCATGTTCCCCTTCAGTGCACCGCCAGACAAGATTGCCTGACGGCTTTGAAGTGCCCACTGCGTGTCTTTACACCCCCTCCCCCAAGTGTCTGCACAGACTCATACAAAGTGGTGCAGCCTCTTGCCTCCAGGCCGCCGCCGAGACTCCCCCGTAACAGTATTCCATAACAGTCTTGTCTCTAGAATGCCCACCCCCTCACCACACAAGGGAGTCATAGCAATGAGACTGCTATGGACTTCAGTTACGGAGGAGTCTTGACGGCGACCCAGAGGTAAGAAGCCACACCACTTAGCTATGCCTATAGAAAGACTAGGGGGATAGACACAAACGGATACCTCAAAGCTGGTGGCATGGGGGGGGGGGGGTTGCAGTAACACGGCCACCTGATTGTGCAAAAGAAACCACACCACCTTGAGCAAGTCTGTGCAGAAAATCTTGGGTGTGCGGAAGAGACAGCAGACACTTCAAAGCTGCCAAAACATCCTTGTTTAGTGGCACACTGGGGGGGGGGTAACACAGCCACCTGATTGTACCTGCAGCACTAAGCACATGAGTGGGGGAGAGGGATCATGCAGCAGTTAGCCTTTTCTTTTACATTGTGATGGGTGCTGCAATAGCTTACTACCTAGGGAGTCATGCAGCCTTCAAAGCATAGTTTTTTTCTTTTACCATATAAATTGTAGTGAGGGTTGCAGCAGGAGGAGGAGGCACTAATGACTATCCTGAAGTCCATAAATGCACCCTCATCTTCTGCCAAAGCCTGCAAAAAATTCAGCAGTGGTACTCTTTTAGCATTTTTCTCTGCATTATCATTTCTATCTGCACCAGTCCAGCATTTCTAACCCTCGGTTTATATGCCGGTCAATGGTTTTTTTTTTCCTGTAAAGTTTGGGTCGGCTTATATACAAGTATACTGTATTCACTGTAGTAACCCCACTATTGCTTGTTAACACCTTTCACCTGATTTTATTTAGTCCGTTCACCATCAAACTCTAAGTGAATTCACTGCATTCCCACAGCAGAACAAGTGTTTCATAGCAGAGAAAAAGCCCAACAAAGTTCCTGGGCTCACAGGTAGAGGCAGAGCTGTACGCAGTAGCTCTGCCTCTACTCTAGTCAATCTCCGCCTCTCCCCACCTGTCTTTTTTTTCACTGAGTGGGGTGGGGAGAGGCAGAGATCGGCAGATATTGATTAGATAGGAGGCAGCGCTACAGCGCAAAGCTCTGCCTCCCAAGAGCAACAAAATCTGCAACCTGCAAAAAGTCATGGAACTTTGCAGGTCTATTTCTGTGCTATAAATCACTAATTCTGCTATGGGAACATGGGCAATATACTTAGAATTTAATGCTGAACAGGACTAAAAAAAAATCAGGAGAAAAAAAAAACCACAACTTCAGAGTTTTTCACTTTTGTTACTGTTTAAATCAAAGGCTCTGGTACATGTTTTCATTGTGCACTATACCGCTGTTCTGAATAGCCAATTGATCATCCCTAATTAAATCATTCAGCAATGTTTTCTACATTCTAACATGACCCAGATAAAGGATGCTGGTTCTTACCACACTTTAAGACATTTTTCAGTATCCAGTCTGAGTTATGTATGATGTACAAAATTAACAATTTTTTTATACTTTACTAAAGGGGTGTATAGTTTTTAGGTAGGATGCCAAAACTGACCTTTTTAACGTGTCCACTAATTATATTGCTGCTATAATATAAAGAAGAATGCAAGCCGTAAGAGCTGCAAAAGAGGTGTGTTAACATAAAAACACAGCACACAAGATCATAGAACACTGATGTAAGATGAAACTCTACAGGTCATCAGAAACTGCCAACAGTGTTTTTTCACCTATGGGGGTGTGGTTTAAAGGAAACCGTAGGTGAGAGGAATTTGGAGGCTGCCATATTTATTTCCTTGTAAACAATGCAAGTTGCCTGACAGCCCTGTTAGGCCCGGTTCACATTAGCGACTGCTATCCGGAATCGCCGTGCCGGAGCCGGACCGCATGCGGACCGGACGAAACGGACGCACGGCATAGCAATGAAAGTCTATGCGACCGTTCACATGCGTCCGTTTCGTCCGGACCGGAGCCGGACCGGATCCGGACTCCGGCGTCCGTTCCAACATGCGCTATTTTTTGGTCCGGCTGACGTATCCGGACCGGAGCTGGAATGTTGCATCCGGCCAATGGAAACCAATGAGAACCGGAGAGCGCACAACACACTGGCTATAAAAACCGGATGTTGTACCACACTTCCTATGCTGACTCTATGGTATGGTGGCCATTTTGGATGGGGACCACATGGCACCAGCGTTCACAGAGTGGAGCAGCAGTGACTTCATGCTGGAGCTCTTTGGCAGCAATATGGAGCAGGATCTGTCTGATAGCGAGGGGGTGAGGCCCTACACATCAGAAGACCTCATCCTACAGGTGCAGCAGGTACCAGCCCTGTGGGACAAGGGGGATGCGGACCACAGCAACATCAAAAAATGCAGAGGCCTGTGGAAAAAAATTGCCAAGCTGTATGTGGAGGACTTTGAGCACTTGAGCAAGAGACAGCAAGGCACAGAGGGTATGTTGACTAGAAGTTTTTGGGGGGGGCTTGTGGTTTAAGCTTGTGATGTATTCCACTTTTGCTATGGATTTGTGTCACCCACGTGTTGCCCACCCACCCGTGGCCCACCCACCTGTTCCCCACCCACCTGTACCCCACCTGTGATGTATCCCACCCACCTGTACCCCACCTGTGATGTATCCCACCCACCTGTACCCCACCTGTGATGTATCCCACCCACCTGTACCCCACCTGTGATGTATCCCACCCACCTGTACCCCACCTGTGATGTATCCCACCCACCTGTCTGTGATGTATCCCACCCACCTGTACCCCACCTGTGATGTACCCCACCTGTGCTGTATCCCACCCACCTGTGATGTATCCCACCCACCTGTACCCCACCTGTGATGTATCCCACCCACCTGTACCCCACCTGTGATGTACCCCACCTGTGCTGTATCCCACCCACCTGTGATGTATCCCACCCACCTGTACCCCACCTGTGATGTATCCCACCCACCTGTACCCCACCTGTGATGTATCCCACCTGTGATGTATCCCACCCACCTGTACCCCACCTGTGATGTACCCCACCTGTGCTGTATCCCACCCACCTGTGATGTATCCCACCCACCTGTACCCCACCTGTGATGTATCCCACCTGTGATGTATCCCACCTGTGATGTATCCCACCCACCTGTACCCCACCTGTGATGTATCCCACCCACCTGTACCCCACCTGTGATGTATCCCACCCACCTGTCTGTGATGTATCCCACCCACCTGTACCCCACCTGTGATGTACCCCACCTGTGCTGTATCCCACCCACCTGTACCCCACCTGTGATGTATCCCACCCACCTGTACCCCACCTGTGATGTATCCCACCTGTGATGTATCCCACCTGTGATGTACCCCACCTGTGCTGTACCCCACCTGTGCTGTATCCCACCCACCTGTACCCCACCTGTGATGTATCCCACCCACCTGTACCCCACCTGTGATGTATCCCACCTGTGATGTATCCCACCCACCTGTACCCCACCTGTGATGTACCCCACCTGTGCTGTATCCCACCCACCTGTACCCCACCTGTGATGTATCCCACCCACCTGTACCCCACCTGTGATGTATCCCACCCACCTGTAATGTACCCCACCTGTGCTGTATCCCACCCACCTGTGATGTATCCCACCCACCTGTACCCCACCTGTGATGTATCCCACCCACCTGTACCCCACCTGTGATGTATCCCACCCACCTGTACCCCACCTGTGATGTATCCCACCCACCTGTACCCCACCTGTGATGTATCCCACCTGTGATGTATCCCACCCACCTGTGATGTATCCCACCCACCTGTACCCCACCTGTGATGTATCCCACCTGTGCTGTATCCCACCCACCTGTGATGTATCCCACCCACCTGCGATGTACCCCACCTGTGCACATAAAACATACACAATGACCAATTATTAAACATCAATTTATTGTAAAAAATTAGACATTTAAAATCACTTAAAAACTTGAAACTCCAAAATAAACACATTTCAACAAAACATATTAAAAACCAAACATTCACCCTCGTCCTGGTGGTGTGGTAAAATAAAGTCTCAGTTGGTCCCTGTTCCGCAGTGACACTACCCTTGGCCTGGTTGCATACCTCCGCAGGGGCATTAGTGGAAGCACATTCGGGGGTTCCGGAGTCTCTCTTTCCTCCTGCCGCACAAAGTTGTGGAGGATGCATGCTGCCTTCACCACGACAACTGCGTTGCCCGGTTTCAGCAGCATGGGCGTGTGGAACACCCTCCACTTTGACACCAGGATCCCAAATGTGCACTCCACCATTCTCCTTGCACGGCTCAACCGAGCATTGAAGTGTAGCTGGCTGGCATCAAGTCCCCTGTCTGGGTACGGACGCATTACATGGTCGGACAGGGCGAAGGCCTCGTCCCCCACAAACACATAGGGGTAGGCCGGTGCCCTTGTCCCAGGCCAGGGTCTGTCACGGGGGAGACGCAGTCTGCCTTCCTCCATCAGCCGGCAAAGGGTCGTACGCTGGAAAATTCCAGAGTCATTGGAACTACCGTACGACCCCACATCCACGTACACAAACTTGTAGTCCGCATCTGCCACTGCCATTAGAACAATGCTGAAGTATTTTTTATAGTTGAAATAATGGCTGCCACTCCCCACGGGTTTCTGAATCCGGATGTGTTTCCCATCCAGTGCGCCAACACAATTAGGAAACTTGCACTCGGTCCAGAAGCCCTGGGCGATCTCCTCCCATTTCGTGGTGTCCGGCACAGGCATGTATCTGGCCCTCAGTCGCGTCCAAAGGATCCTCGAAGTCCTCACGACGATGCCTGCCACCGTGCTCTTCCCAATACGAAATGTGACATGTAGCGATGTATATGTTTGTCCAGTTGCGATGTACCTACAAGAGAAATAATCGAAATCAATTTTTCATGTCGTTACAGGAGAAAGGTTCAAGACAAGGTGGCGCAATATACGGGATGCATACGTGAAATGGCTACGGAAGAAAAAACTTGCCGAACGAAGTGGCAGTGGCGGGGGAAGGCGACAAAAAGACTACCAATTTGCCAAGCAATTGTCTTTCATCAATGCAAGCCTGGAACCTAGACTGTAAGTACCACTACTGTGGGCAGGAACTGAGAGCTCATTTACCATGACTTCGGCCATGTATTGCTATGGCCTCAATTCCCATGGCTAGCGAACTTTTCTCACAAGCTTTATCAAATGTTGGGTAGAAACGGTTGATAAAGTGTTTGCTAGTGTTTGCTAGCTCTGTGAATTGACGCCACATGCTGTTTGGCACACCAATAAATATTGTTTTTATCTACAGGACTGAAGACAATTTGGAGCAAGAGGAACCGACCCAGGAGGCACGGTTCAGCAGTGAGGAGAGCTTCGTGGATGATGACGTCGCCGATGTAACCTATTGCCCCGAGGAGAGGAGTAGGAGGAGGGAGTCCTTAATCCCAACTCTCTCCTTTGATGATGACTTGGCAGAAGAGAGCTTGGATGTTGAGGTTGCAGGACCGAGTGTGGAAGAAGCTGCACCTCCACAATCGACCGCTATGGAAGCTCCAGGGGAACAAGAACAAAGTGAGGAGCACCGAGAGACTGCAGCACAACCAGCGCGCAGGGCAACCCCGACACAGGCCAGAGGACGGGAAGATGCTGCCACACCACCAGTGAGGACCACCACACCAGTGAGGCGTCGAGGTACCCTCCCCCCAACAAGGAGAGAGACAGAGTCCGAGATGTCCGGGGCTGTCTCCGGACTTCTCGGGATTCTTCAGAGCCACCAAACTCTCATAACCCGGCAGTTGCAAGATGAGGACAGGGGCCATATCATGGAGCAGTACAAGTCCCACATCACTTCACTGCAATGTGAGCTCGACGCTGTACATGGGCACTACAGGGACGAGCTTAAAATGATTCATGAGATGCACAGAGGAGAAATCGACCAACTGCGTGCGCAGCATCATCAGTCGGTGGGCCAGCTGCAGAACATGATGCAGCAAATGCATCAACAAAGCAAGGAACTACTGAAATTGCAGGCACACCCGTGTTTTCACACTGTGATGTCTCTAATACCATATTTGGAAAAGGTGCCTTCCCAAAACCTGATGGCGTGCCATTCCAATTTGCTGGAGGTGATTAAACAGCACATGGACACGCCATTATTGCAACCACCAATTTTTAGACCCCCACAACCAACAGCGGTGCCCACCTGGCAATCATCACAGATGTACACCGGCTACAGAGGCAGTCAATATGGGCCACCGCTGTCAGGGTCCAGCTCATCCACGACCAGCACCCAAGAGAGTCCAGATTTCCAGGCAGCAACTCCCACCTTTTCTAGTAGTGGTGCCGATACAATTTGAAAAAAAAAGTCAAATTGTTCCTGGACATGCTCCTCTGAATACCTCCGATCCTCGGAGGAAGGATACCATCACAGGGCTTTTTAGCCCAACCTTTTCCCTGCCCCATCTCCTTCAACCAAGGTTCAGAGGTGTTCAGATGACCATGTCAGGGAACTTTTGGTTTTGCTGGACTTGAACTTTAGGGCCTGGTGTCCCCGAAAGACACTACCTGGGTCACAACCTTGTGCCTGTTGCACTGCACCTGTAGTCCTGCACCTGTGCCTTTGATTCCTCTTGTTCCTTACTTTGTTGTTCCTAATCACTTGCACAAGACCCTTGGAGCCATGGGTGAAGGACACCTTCACTGGTCGGTGAGAGGCCTAGCCTTTTCACTGACCTGTGTCCTTCATCCATGGCTCAGAGGGTCCTGTGCCAGTGGTTAGGTTTTAGAAGCACTAATAATTTAGGGCCTGGTGTCCCCGAAAGACACTACCTGGGTCACAACCTTGTGCCTGTTGCACTGCACCTGTAGTCCTGCACCTGTGCCTTTGATTCCTCTTGTTCCTTACTTTGTTGTTCCTAACCACTTGCACAAGACCCTTTGAACCATGGATGAAGGACACCTTGACTGGTCGGTGAGAGGCCTAGCCTTTTCACTGACCTGTGTCCTTCACCCATGGCTCAGAGGGTCCTGTGCCAGTGGTTAGGTTTTTGAAGCACTTCAATTTATTAGGGCCTGGTGTCCCCGAAAGACACTACCTGGGTCACAACCTTGTGCCTGTTGCACTGCACCTGTAGTCATGCACCTCTGCCATCGGTTCCTCTTGCTCCTCACTTTGTTCTTGTTCCTAACCACTTGCACAAGACCCTTTGAACCATGGATGAAGGACACCTTGACTGGTCGGTGAGAGGCCTAGCCTTTTCACTGACCTGTGTCCTTCACCCATGGCTCAGAGGGTCCTGTGCCAGTGGTTAGGTTTTTAAAGCACTTCAATTTTAGGGCCTGGTGTCCCCGAAAGACACTACCTGGGTCACAACCTTGTGCCTGTTGCACTGCACCTGTAGTCCTGCTCCTCTGCCATCGGTTCCTCTTGCTCCTCACTTTGTTCTTGTTCCTAATCACTTGCACAAGACCCTTGAAACCATGGATGAAGGACACCTACACTGGTCGGTGAGAGGCCTAGCCTTTTCACTGACCTGTGTCCTTCATCCATGGCTCAGAGGGTCCTGTGCCAGTGGTTAGGTTTTTGAAGCACTTCAATTTATTAGGGCCTGGTGTCCCCGAAAGACACTTGGGCAGCTATGCCCTGCAACTCTTCCAGCACAAAGTTGGTGGTTGGTGTTCCTTAAAACTGACCGGGCTATACCATAGATATGTTATTTTTTTGTCTTCCATGTTGGAAGAATGTTTCCATGTTGGAAAGTGGTTGTTTTTGCAATAAAAAAAATTTGTTTTTACATACCTCAGTGTGATGAGTAGTTGTTCTTGTGGTGTGACTGCTCTCCTGAACGTGGTATCCTTCTTCCTAAGGTCATCCTTCACCATCTCCAAAAGGGTATCAAACCTGTCAGGAGATGTAAAGGAAGAAGCTGTAAAGTATGTTGTGGGACAAGGTGTTGGGTGGAGGATGGGGGAGGTGTGTTTACAGAGGTTTGGGAGTGTTGTGGAGGGTGGGGGTGTAGTGTATAGCTAGGTATACAGGGGTGTGGGGGTCAGGGTGGTGTGTTTAGCTAGGTATACAGGGATGAGGTGTTGTGGGGGTGAGGGTGTGGTGTTTAGGAATGGTGGGGGTTGGTGTATTTAGGCCTATATACTTACAGGGGAATAGACATCCGAGTGTAGCTGTAGAACTTCTGTGGGTGTCGTCTGAGGTCCCGGTAGAGGGCCTGGAACTCTCCCTTCCTCTGCCTCCTGGCTAGTAGAGGGTGCACCCACCATCTCCTGCGAGGAGCACGCCTTCTCCCCACATAGTAGTAGGTAAACAACAGGAAGGAGAGAATTCCCAGGTAATAAGCGTAAAAAATGACTGGATCCATGGTCCCAACTGCTGTCTCTGTATCCAAGGATGGTCTCCACACGTCCAGCTGTCTCCAACAATGACCCCAGAGCTTCTGCTGACCTCCCAGAACCCCAGGTATTCATACAGGTTGTTATCTCTTTAAGAATCCGGATCCGGACCGCAACCGTGTTCATACCGCACGGAAACCGTATGCAACCGGACCGGATCCGGACAGGAACCGTACGGTTCAGGTCCGATCCGGCTCCGGTGCGGTCCGGACATCCGGTGCGGTTTTTGCAAAACCGCAAGTGTGAACGGGGCCTAACTCTTCTGGCATAAGTAGTGTCAAAGTTAAATCCCTGGAAAAAGCATATGGCTAATCCAGTAAAACCTAGTACCTGATCAGCTGCATACTTGTTCAGTGTAAATGGCTAAAAGTATTAGAGACACAGGATCAGGAGGACTGCCAGGCCACCGGCATTGCTTAAAAGGAAATAAATATGGCAGCCTCTATATCCCTCTCACCTCAGATTCCTGAGACGAGAGGGGGGGGGGGGGGGAATTTGCAGAGTACATTATGCACTCCAGGTAAATAAATGGTATGACACTTGACAGTACTGTCCATAACAATAAATTGCATGATTATTAGACACATTTTAGGACCAGGAAAAAAAACCATGAACATGTAACAAACATCCAGCTTAGGACAACGTTAAAAACATGAGAGCTGCCAACAACTTGGGTTCCAAGTAATATAATATAAACAGTTTGGCTAACATAATTGGCTAAAAAAAAAAACCTCTCTAACCGCCAGACACAATGTTTATATTGTGCTTTTCTCCTGGCAGACTCAAAGCACCAGAGCTGCAGCCACTATGGCACGCTCTATAGGCAGTAGCAGAGCTCTCATCACCGAACAGGGAGAGCTGAGATTTGAACACTGGTCTTCTGTGTCAGAGATCCTTAACCAGTACGCTATCCAGCCACTGGAAGCAGTACTGCCTAACAGCAAGTATAACGGTGGCCAACAGTACCATATGTTTGACATTTTACAAACAGATTCAGTACAGCTTATAGTTTGAGCACTGAAGTGACATGCTTTACAGCCATCATTCCTGTGTGCAATTTATGGACACACTGCTTTCCTTCATGCCGTTTTTTGCACGGGGTACAGGCATACTAAACAGCTCAACAGAGACTGTCCGTAAGTGGATGAGACACTACACTTTATGGAGAAGAACTGGATAGTCAATCTGGCACCTGAAATATGAGGAAACGTCTAAACTCTGCTATACCATAATCAATCTACACACATCTTGCATATACTATCTGTTAGAAGGAGGCAGCTGCAGTATGCATGAGAACTAGTTTTGTGTATGACGTGTAGTGCATAAACTGGCCAGTAAGTAGTATTTTTGAGGTACAGGAATTCGGAACAATAGGAGGCGCCCTTTAGTATAGCACATAAGTAAATAAGTATTGCGAATTTACAGGGTAAGATTAAACGTTCCTACCTCAGATGAAGAGTCTCAGATCGATATATTGTAAAACAATTTATTGAGAATTTGGACTAAGCACTTAAACAACACGTTTCGCGACCACAAGTCGCTTCCTCAGGTCAAATAGTTGTGCTGTAGGAGCTAATGCGGGTAGCTGGGCGCCCAGCTACCCGCATTAGCTCCTACAGCACAACTATTTGACCTGAGGAAGAGACTTGTGGTCGCGAAACACGTTGTCCAAATGCTTAATCCAAATTCTCAATAAATTGTTTTACAATATATCGATCTGAGACTCTTCATCTAAGGTAGGAACGTTTAATCTTACCCTGTAAATTCGCAATACTTATTTACTATTGTGCTATACTAAAGGGCGCCTCCTATTGTTCCGAATTCCTGTAATTTCATACCCTACTGGCTAGGGCGGATGTCCCTACCCCTGTATAGGACATCCTCTTTTTCTCAGGAGCAGCGACCTTAAAGGCCGAGTGGAGACGGTACTTCTCCACATGCACTGATAGTGGTTGCCGACACAAGCAACCCACCTTTGTGAGTATATGGATTATAATTACTTAGTCCAAATACCGAGACGTTATCACGCGATATCGGGCTCCCGGTGTCCCTGTGTTTTTTCTGTTTTCTATGCAGTCCGAATATTTTTGAGGTAATACTATATTAGCAAACTGATTATGCTATATTACATGAAACAGTTGGTGGCCCTCGTGTTTTTAAAGTTGTCCCACACTGGATGTTTTTGAAGTTACATGTTAATGTTTTCCTGATCCTAAAATGTGTACAATTGTGCAATAAAATGAATGTTGTGGACAGTAGTGATAAGTGTGAGATACAATTTCTCATTCCATTCTTATATGTATTGATACAGTTGCACTAAAACAGAGTGCCCAAATTAATACATACATTTCAATTGTGCTCTATTAGTTCAGCCAGACAAAAATGTGCCCATTAGCGAACAATTTTCTTATCAGATGTGATGTATCAATACTTTATGATCGAAAGTATTCAGAAGATTCCCATAAACAGGTAAATTAAGGCATTTTCTCTCTTCAAAAACAATTGTAAAATCTAACTTTCGGTTTGAAGGAATTCTCAGTTTCAATCAACCAAAGAATCATTTCACATCAATTTTCAAACACTGCACTGTTTCCCCTACATTTTGATAATAAATATTGCAAACAAATGCATCTGATGAAAATATGGTACTAGTAATAAAAACCTAAAGGTGCCCGCTAATACAATGATGATGATTGTACAACTTTTGTAAACTTGTACAAACATTGCATCATTAGTGGACCCTTTTTAAGATCACAATAATGTGAGCCTGAATGCTACTGGTCCATCAACTGACAAATGGTACTAGTGGCACTTACCATTAATTCCCCTCCAATTTAAAAAGCTGCAAACGAATACTCATTCAAGCATTAAAGAGAATCTGTACTCTAAAATTTTTACAGCAAAAAGCACACCATTCTATTCATTATGTTCTCCTGGGCCCCTCTGTGCCGTTTCTGCCACTCACATAAGCAGAGTGTGTGAGCCATACAGAGCCTGCAGGGGGTGCATCGCTTCTATCCAAATCACAAGCAGCCCTGCACATTCCAGCCTTAGCCAGACAGAGCCGACAGAAGAAAACATTAGATCATATAACAGAGATAGCACAGCCACTGCAATTAGGAAAGGCTGCAGTAAGCCAAAACACATTAGAACAGGCAAAGGAACTTATAGGATAGAAGAACTAAGGCTGAAAATTGTTACAGAATATAATGTAAAGCCTGGTACACGCCTTCACTTTTGACTGGCCAACTTTGAGGGTCAAAAGACTGAATCCTATGATTAGATTCAGTGGGTAAACAATCAATACTACATGGAGTTGGTAAGAATAGTCATTGATTGGCCAACCAAAATTTAAAGAGACACTGAAGCGAAAAAAAAATTATGATATGATTTGTATGTGTAGTACAGCTAAGAAATAAAACATTAAGATCAGATACATCAGTCTAATTGTTTCCAGTACAGGAAGAGTTAAACTCTAGTTATCTCTATGCAAAAAAGCCATTCATTTCTACGACTTTCAAAAGTCGTGGAGAGGGCTGTCTTCTGACTTATCTCAACTGTTTACTTTTTCTCTGCCAGAGGAGAGGTCATTAGTTCAGACTGCTCTGAAAGAATCATTTTGAATGCTGAGTGTTGTGTAATCTGCACATATTATAGAATGATGCAATGTTAGAAAAAACACCATATACCTGAAAATAAAAATATGAGAATATTTTCTTTGCTGCTAATCTTCTAGTAATTATTCATAGTACACAACCAATTCATTATATCATATATATTTTTTTCGCTTCAGTGTCTTTAAAGTGTTTACCAGGCTTTACCGAAACAGTTTTTTCATGAGAATGGTTCAATAGTGCTTGGCTAAACAACCCCACTTGTTGCTTACTAGGACTGTATACAGGTGTGTTTAAAATTATTCAACCCCCACAATTAAATCAGTCACTTGTAAGTCAGACAAATATAACATTCATAATGAAATAGCCACAAATTTTCTGTGCTCACATCATTATCAGTTTTATTCAACCCTCAAGTGACATTCATTCTTAGTACAACATCCTTTTCCAGTTATAACAGCTTTTAAACATGAAGCATAGCTTGACACAAGTGTCTTGCAGCGATCTACGGGTATCTTAGCCCATTGTTCATGGTCAAAAGCCTCCAGTTCAGTCACATTCTAATGCTACATACACTTTTGAGATAAAAGTCTGTGGAAAAGGCAAGATCACAGACCAGTCCCTTCCATTTACTATGAGAGCCGTATTCTACACAGTCTATTCTATTAAGCTGAACTCCCCATCAGATAAAATCTTTGCAAGATGCTGTGCACAACGATGCTGTACACATTCATAAGATCAGTATCTACAAAAAATCTGTTCCTGCAAAATGCATTCATAGTCTATATCTGCAGATCTCAATACACGCCTTGGCTTGTTTAACAGACATTCATCTGCAGATCTGAAGATCCATCCTGGTGGATCTGATCTGCAGATTAATGTCTGTTAAACAAGGTGTGTATTGAGATCTGCAGAGATCATAGACTATGAATGCATTTTGCAGGAACGGATTTTTTGCAGGAACAGATCTTTTGAATGTGTCTTTGTGCACAGTATCTTGCAAAGATTTTATCTGATGGGGAGTTCAGCTCAATAGAATAGACTGTGTAGAGTATGGCTCTCATAGTAAATGGACCGGAGTAAAATTGGTCTGTGATCTTGCTTTTTCCACAGACTTTTATCTCAAGTGTGTATGTAGTATTAGGCTTGCACGCTGCAACTACTTTCTTTAAGTCCCACCACAGGTTCTCAATTGGATTTAAGTCTGGTGACTGTGATGGCCACTCCAAAATGTTCCAGCCTTTAATCTGCAACCATGCTCTAGTGGACTTGGAGGTATGTTTGGGATCATTCTTCTGTTGAAAGGTCCAACGTTTCCTAAGCCTCAGGTTTGTGACGGACTGCATCACATTTTCATCCAATATTTCCTGGTACTGAAGAGAATTCATGGTACCTTGCACACGCTGAAGCTTCCCTGTACCTGCAGAAGCAAAACAGCCCCAAAGCATGACCCCCTCCCCCCCACCACCATGCTTCACAGTAGGCAAGGTGTTCTTTTCTTCACAGGCCATGTTCTTCCTCCTCCTCCAAACATAGCGTTGATCCATGGGCCCAAAAAGTTCTAATTTTGTTTCATCATTCCACAGAACACTATACCAAAACTTTTGTGGTAGTGTTCTGTGGACTGATGAAACAAAATTAGAACTGTTTGGGCCCATGGATTAACGCTATGTTTGGAGGAGGAAGGACAAGGTCTATGAAGAAAAGAACACCTTGCCTACTGTGAAGCATGGTTGGGGAGGGGGGGGGGGGGGGGGGTCAATCATCATGCTTTGGGGCTGTTTTGCTTCTGCAGGTACAGGGAAGCTTGAATTATCTTCAGTACCAGGAAATATTGGATGAAAATGTGATGCAGTCTATCACAAACCTGAGACTTGGGAGACGTTGAACCTTTTAACAGGACAATAATCCCAAGCATACCTTTAAGTCCACTAGAGCATGGCTGCAGATTAAAGGCTGGAACATTTTGGAGTGGCCATCACAGTCACCAGACTTAAATCAGATTGAGAACCCTCTGGTGGGACTGAAAGAAAGCAGTTGCAGCGCGCAAGCCTAAGAATGTGACTAATCTGGAGGCTTTTGCCCATGAAGAATGGGCTGAGATAGCCATAGATCGCTGCAAGACACTTGTGTTAAGCTATGCTTCACGTTTAAAAGCTGTTATAACTGGAAAAGGATGTTGTACTAAGAATGAATGTCACTTGGGGGTTGAATAAAACCGATAATGATGTGAGCACAGAAAAGACATTTGTGGTTATTTCATTATAATTGTTATATTTGTCTGACTTACAAGTGCCTCTTTGATTTAATTGTAAACAAGATGACTGAAATGATCAAAATCAATGCCTAACTGGCCAAAACAAATTTGAATAATTTTGAACACAACTGTAAATTATAAGATGCCAAGGTTAAAATAAAATATCTTGCAATCAATATAAGAGGACTAAACTGCATGCACAAAACAAAAATATCAACTTGGAAGCTCATTTTAAAAACTTATCCTAAATCCAAAATTATTTCATATTTATATCGCCCTTCAGGGATATAGGAGGGCGATAGATTGGGAGTTGAACCTTATGGATTCAGCAGTCATTTTTGTGAGAGCATGTAACGCTAAGACAGACAACTGCTCAGATAGAACAGAAAAAATTAGCACAAATAGCATGTATATGCGCATTCAAAAATAAATAGACCAGCTTGGCTAAACTGATGAACTAAAGAACACAAGAAAAAGAGCCTATATTGGTCCAGCAATAAAGTAATCCACTAGTTACAGTGCAAAAAAAAAATGTAAAAAATTTTAGTTGTCATACCTGTCATTTTTTTTACGCTTCTCGTTTCCTTGACTTATAGTGTGTTATATTGTGCATTGTCACAGCATTTGCTATTTTTCTGAGAACTAGGTTTACTGATACAATCAGTTTAAACTGGAGATTTTATTCATTGTTTTAATGCATTAACTAATGGAATTTGACCAACCATTAATAAAATGATTACTTTATTGCTGGACCTATATTGGCTCCTTTTCGTGTGTTCTTTAGATCTGCTCAGATTAGAAACAAGCACTTTAAATGACACATTGGCTACTATTAAAGTCAATGCCTTAGGGATGTAGTTAACATTTTAAGATGTTGGATCTTAACATACATACATTACATAGGCTTCAGTTCACCATTACCTAATGCTGTTACAGCATGGCAAGCTGAAATTAAAGACTTGCGTTGTGATATACATGTCACCTCAATACATGTCAGTAAATGTCAATTCACAAGGCTCAGCGCATACAGTAAAACCAAGCACGATGTTCAGTATTTATGTTCAGGCTAGAGCGGTCTGTAACCAACACACACCCAGGGCAGTGGAGTTTCTTCAAAAATCATCCAACTCAGTTTCATTCCACCAACTCCTCTAATTTGCATATAGCAATCTTGTTGGTTGAATGTAACATAAAAAGCATTTCATCACTGCTAAACCATAGGAATTTTAATGTTCTATTAATATGCCATCAGCTTTAGGGAACAAAACAAAGCCCCTGGGCAGGAAGCTGACACTACCTTGTCGACCATCCCAGCCAGTTGTTGCTAAATAGAATTCTCTGGCATGCCATTTGTATAAGATCCACCAGAACCCCAAAATACCTGGGTGCTGCCATGTAGCCCTGACCTCTTGCAGAAAAAGGCCTCTGCCTTTTCTATATCTGATATAGAAAAGGTCAGGGGGTATGCATTGGAACACAGCCGATACGGGATTCCAGTGAATCTAAAGGTGCCAATACACTCATCAGATTAGCAGCAGATAGATCAGATAGATTTCTTATGTGATGTCTTTTAGGAAAGATTTTTACTAGGATAGAATTCCAATAGATTTCAGTTTGAAATCTATTGAAAATCGTTCTGATGGCATTTTTTTTGCCATCAGATTTCCATTAAGGCCAATGCAAAATGATAAGCAATCTCAACAGATCGACCTAGATTTTCCACCCTGCCAGTTCGATGGAAATCGATCAAAATCGGCTGTCGGTCAACCGATTTGCAATCGATCGGCCAGAAAATCAGCTGTGTATGGGCCCCTTAATGCCTAGTACACACCATACAATTTTCTGTAAGATTTTGTTAGATTTACCTGCCAGATAGATAATTTCCAACATGTTGGAAATTAACCATCTATCTGGCTGGCAATTAAGCATTGCTCTACTCAGCAGGAGATAACCAGTCTCTACCAGTACTTTACATAAAATTACAGAAAATCTTAAAATCGAACAAAATTGTATGGTGTGTACTAGACATAATACAGACAATGGCTTCAATTCACTAAACTTATCTCCTGTCTTTAATAACGTTTCTAGAGTTATCACCATGGTAATAAGGCATGTGGTATTCAGGAAACCTTTTACCTCAGGTAAACCTAAAGTTAACGTTTCTGTCTAAGTTAAGGCGAGATCTCTAAAGTTAACTCTTCAATCCTTAAAATAACTCCAGAATTCTAAAGTTAAAGAAAGGCTGTTAATTAACTGCATGTGAAAATCACTACAGAGGAGATAACTTACGGATTAGTGATAAGATAACGCTCTTACTGTGAAAACTTCTCTACACCTTAACCTCCTGAGCGGCGTTTTGCAGCCTAGAGTCCCCCAGGATGATTTTAACTGATCCTACGGCTGTAACAGCTTCAGCTAGCACTAGGCTAGCTAGTAGAGGTGGCCGGCGTACCCCCTCCCCCCCCCCCCCCCCGATTACTGATGAGCCCCTCGATCGCCTGCTAAATACATTACCCAGCCTGGATCCAGTGATCAGCGCAGACTCCCCAGACAGCTCCGCTCTTCTCTATGGGGAGGATCGCACATGACATGCACAGACCTGATCCTACCCACAGAGAGGACCAGAGATGTGCAGGGAGGCTGCACAATCGCCGGATCCAAGCTGGGTAATGTATTTAGTGGGCGATCGGGGGGGGGATCATCAATCGAGGGGGATGCCGGCCACCTCTATTAGCTAGTCTAGTGCTAACTGAAGCTGTTACAGCCGTAGGATCAGTTAAAGGAGAACTGTAGTGAGAGGTATACGGAGGCTGCCATATTTATTTCCTTTTAAAGAGAACCCGAGGTGTGTTTAAAGAATGTTATCTGCATACAGAGGCTGGATCTGCCTATACAGCCCAGCCTCTGTTGCTATCCCAAACCCCCCTAAGGTCCCCCTGCACTCTGCAATCCCTCATAAATCACAGCCATGCTGTGAGGCTGTGTTTACATCTGTAGTGTCAGTCTCAGCTGCTCCCCCGCCTCCTGCATAGCCTCCGGTCCCTGCCCCCATCCCTTCCCTCCAATCAGCAGGGAGGGAAGGGATGCAGGCGGGGACTGGAGTTCTGCAGGAGGCGGGGAGAGCAGCAGACTGACACTATAGAGATAAACACAGCCAGCTCTGACAAGCTGTTTGTCAGCAGCGTGGCTGTGATTTATGAGGGATTGCAGAGTGCAGGGGGACCTTAGGGGGGTTTGGAATAGCAACAGAGGCTGGGCTGTATAGGCAGATCCAGCCTCTGTATGCAGATAATATTCTTCAAACCCACCTCGGGTTCTCTTTAATCAATACCAGTTGCCTGGCAGCCCTGCTGGTCTATTTGACTGAAAAAGTGTCTAAATCACACCAGAAACAAGCATGCAGCTAATCTTGTCATATCTGTCAAAATTGTCAGAAACACCTGATTTGCTGCATGCTTGTTCAGGGTCTGTGGCTGAAAGTATTAGAGGCAGAGGATCAGCAGGACAGCCAGGCAACTGGTATTGCTTAAATGCAAACAAATATGGCAGCCTCCATATACCTCTCACTACAGTTCTCCTTTAAAATCATCCTGGGGACAGCCGGCGGTATGCCCGACAGTGTTGGGCATACCGCTAAGGAGGTTAATAAGACAAGATCGATGTGTGTTGGTAAGTTTTCTCTTGCCTTATCTCCAGCATGATCTTAGCGAATTGAGGCCAATGGCTGGATATAATAAGGCAAGAGAAAACTTACCACCCCACATCGATCTTGCCTTAAAGAGAACCAGAGATGTGTTTAAAGAATGTTATCTGCATACAGAGGCTGGATCTGCCTATACAGCCCAGCCTCTGTTGCTATCCCAAACCCCACTAAGGTCCCCCTGCACTCTGCAATCCCTCATAAATCACAGCCGTGCTGTTAAGGCTGTTTACACATCTGTAGTGTCAGTCTCAGCTGCTCCCCCGCCTCCTGCATAGCTCCGGTCCCTGCCCCCGTCCCTTCCCTCCAATCAGCAGGGAGGGAAGGGATGCAGGCGGGGACTGGAGTTCTGCAGGAGGCGGGGAGAGCAGCAGACTGACACTATAGAGATAAACACAGCCAGCTCTGACAAGCTGTTTGTGGCTGTGATTTATGAGGGATTGCAGAGTGCAGGGGGACCTTAGGGGGGTTTGGGATAGCAACAGAGGCTGGGCTGTATAGGCAGATCCAGCCTCTGTATGCAGATAATATTCTTCAAACTCACCTCGGGTTCTCTTTAAGGTGTAGAGATAAGTTAACAGCCTGTCTTTAACTTTAACATTCTGGAGTTATTTTAAGGATTGAAGAGTTAACTTTAGAGTTCTCACCTTAATTTAAAGACAGAAGTTAACTTTAGGTTTGCCTGAGGTAAAATGCTTCCTGAATCTTACATGCCTTATCACCATAACTTATCACCTTATCACTTATAACTCTAGAAACGTTATTAAAGACAGGAGATAAGCTTAGTGAATTGAGGCCTATGTGTCGGGGCATTCTAACAAGCATTAGTGTACCTCTGGGTTTTTTATGTACGCTGAAAATCCATTTTAAAAAACGTATGCTGGGAATACGCAGTTCGTTTTGAGGCGATTATATGGTTGGATAATTTCCGACATGTCCGATCCTTTCGTCGCTCTATTTTCGATAGAAGTGAATGAAAAATAGAAACGAGCGGAGGATAAGAGAAGACTACAGAATCGAGCGGCAAAAACTATCGAGAGTAGAATCGACCACCAGAAACGAACCGTGTATTCCCAGCATTAGGCTATACATTAGCTGCTAAACACAGACAAAACCTAGTCCTTTCCACACACTTTACAATCGTAAGTAATCAGAAGGTAATTATCGATCGTTCCTGAACAGGTCAATTAGATTTTATGATCTTATTTGAAGAGAAAAAAAGTTTTGGATGGTTTTAAATTTTCTGTTCCAATGAACCATAGAAACGTTTTGTATAGATTTTCACCACTTTGCAGTTTTCTGTATCAGAAGTAAAAAGTGCAATCGAAAGATCGCATCTGATGGAAAAAAAAAAACAAAAAACACTGTACTGTGTTACTGGGCACCTTTAAAGTGATGTGCAAGGACTGTGCAACAACAAGAGGGGATTCTTCCTCTATTACTCATTCTTCACACCCAATTAGAACCAGGTTTACAGGTGATAGGCAACCTCTGCATTCAATGTGGACAAGGTTCTCAGTGGATTCACAGCAGCCCTGCAGACAGTTCATGTGTAGAGTATAGCACTACTGTATAACTTTATTTGTATTCACCAGGCCCAAATTTAACATCACAACAAATTACTTGATTTAACGAGCAAATAGTTTGAAGAGAAAAATTATATTTTCCTTTAAATTTCTTAAGACCATTCCGCCTCCAACTTTAGGTACCCAAAAATTGCTCCGACAGATTCAACTCCACAGCCCCACAAACAGCATTCAATAAAATGTTACAGGCACCCGTGTCCTACTTGCTCCATTGGTGCCAATACACTGGTGCCTGGGGGCAGAAAAACTTGCCCTGCAGAGTAAAGCAGGCAGAGGATGTGGTTTACCCTGTAGACATTAACCCTTGAGTCATGCTCCTAGATGCAGAGGAACAACAATTAAAGTTCATCTAAATTAAAGCCATTAATAAAAAAAAAAATTGAGAAAGACGCATTCAGGGCTGGTTCACACCAAGCGTTTTTGCTTTGATCAAAAGGAAAAGTAAGTGTGGCACTCCCAGTTGGTCAGGAGGGATCCATGGGCAGAAATAAGGTAGGTCAACACTTCCCGCACAGAGGGTCTCTTGCACAATAAACTATTACCCACTGACGTGTGCCTCGCATGAAATGGAAAGAAGGAAGCATATCAAATTCATTGTTGACAAGAAGCAGGTTCGGGCACCATCCGTCATTCAGCTCATTTATTGTAAAAACAACTCGTGCAACAAAGCATCAAATAGCCATCACCTGATTTTCCATGGCGATACTGTGCGGGGTAGGGTGGAGCTGGGTGCTCAGGGCTGTAGAAGGGTCGGCGACGGCCGTTTCACGTCCACCAGGACGCTTGGTCACGTTGCGTTCCAGAGCGTTTTTAGTAGAGTTTTCAAAACCGCTGCCGACTGTGAAAACGCTTGGCTAATGTTTCAATGGGATGGTGCACACCAGCGGTTTGAGTTTTTTTTTTTTTGCAAACCGCAAAACGTGGCTCCTGCAGCCTTTTTTTTTTGCGGTTTGCAGATGCATTTCTGCCTCAATATAAAGTATAGTTAAAGCTCAAACTGCTCTGAACATCAAAAAAATCAGAGTGGTTTTCCAGGGGGTTTTGTTACAGTAGCTGTTCAGTAACAGCATTTACTGTAACAAAATGTGTAATCTGCTACACAAAAACACTCCAAAACGCTAGGCATGTTTAGAAAATCTCTCTAAGAGCTTGTTCACTCTACAAGAGCTTTTTAAGCAATAGTGATTTTGAAAATCTCTTGCTAATGCAATGCTGTGGGGGATTTTTACCAAATCACATTGCTCCAGTGAGAACCCTCAGGTAGGATAACATTAGCAAGAGCTTTTAAAATCACAAAGCACTTAGAAAAGCTCTTGTAGTGTGAATAAGCCCTAAACATGTCTAGAATCGCTCTGAAAATCTGCTTAAAAAACCTCTATCATTTCACGGATCTGCTAGAGGTTTTTGGTGTGCACTGGGCCTTAGAGTGGTTAAAAGCGAGATGTAGATCTAAAGCAATGCCCCTTTAATACAGTAATGCTGAGAGTACAGCATGAGTTTTTTGGCAGATTGCTCAACAGATCATTTCCAACAGGTCCGATCTGATTTCAATAGTTTTTTTCTGAACGATTTTCTTGTCGAAGTGAATGGAAATCGGTCGGAAAAAACGACCAGTAAACCTGCCCCAAAAAAACCTCATGTATTCCCAGCTTAAAGGGGCACTATAGCGAAAAATTTTAAAAAATTTAATATATGTGCAAACATATACAAATAAGAAGTACATTTGTTCCCAGAGTAAAATGAGCCATAAATTACTTTTTCTCCAATGCTGCTGTCACTTACAGTAGGTAGTAGAAACCTGACAGAAGCGACAGGTTTTGGACTAGTCCATCTCATAGGGGATTCTCAGGGATTTATTTATTTTCAAATGCACTTCGTGAATGGCAGTTGCTCTGTCCAACTGCCAAAAAAAACTGTGCAGCAATCATGGAAGCTCGCCAGCATCATTGTTTAAATCCTTTTTATGGAATATCTTCATAAAGGAAAAAAGCCTTGCTTAGAATCCCCTATGAAGAGATGGACTAGTCCGAAACCTGTCACTTCTGTCAGATTTCTACTACCTACTGTAAGTGACAGCAACATAGGAGAAAAGTAATTTATGGCTCATTTTACTCTGGAAAAACGTACTTGTCTATGCACATATTTTAAATTTTACGATTTTTCGCTATAGTGCCCCTTTAATGCTGTCAACACAGAAGTGTTAGATCACCACCATAACAAACAGCTTGATACTGAGACCTACTCCACAGTTGGGAAGACTCCTGCCATTTAGCGAAAAGCTCTTTGTGAATTGCCATGTTCTTCAGTAAATTACTGCATGTGTGAAAATGTTATCGAATTTGAGGGGGAAAAAAAAAAAAGTCTAAAATACCAAATCCAGTAGTTACATAGCCAATTTTTTCTTCTATTTTATAGCGAACTGCCCTTGGTGAATTAAAGCCACTGTTTTAACTGAAAACCGTGTTGTTGCCCTATCCCATAGATAGATTTTACACTTTGTACACGTCATATTTATTCACACAGCAAAATGAAGCCACATTTATTTTACAGATTTCAGTTTATGCAACATCCCATCTAAGCCTAACATTACTACATACTTAGGCTAGAAGAATATTTATAGCCACCTCATGGGTTTTGTTCCTATTGAGATTACAGTGAACATTTCAGGGTAAAAACGGTTAAGAATTTGAACTGCTTTAGAGGAGACACTTGAACATTTATTAAAATACAGTAATGAGCGAGCATCTATTCTGGAATACATGTAAGGCACATAGTCCCTTTAATAAAACTGTACAACCATCAAGTACTAGTGAAATAGTGATGCTGAAATGACAACCAACCAATAACTTTTCACAAAATGGTATGCAGTTAATGCCAAAAATGACATTTGGAGCAATGCTTATATAGTGGATATCAAATTCAAGCTGCCAATTTTCACATTATAAATCATATACCATGGCTAAATGTTTCAATAGCCTCCTTTGGAGGTACCTCATGCTTTATAGTACAAGCCTTTAAAATAAAGTATTTATTTATGAGATATTGCAGATCTGACAGCAGCAAGAGCCTGATAAAAAAATGTTTGTATGAAGAAACATGAGAAATGAAAAAGAAGAAGACAAGATATGCTTGAAAAGTATGTGCTGAAAAGAGGTTTATTTCTTGGGTTTCTGTCCAGTTATGTACCTTGGCCCTGAGTAGGTGTGGCCAACATCAGCAGAACCAAAACCAAGTTTTCAATTGTGACACTTAATATAACTGGAGAAAATGGTTTAGTACAAAAAGAATCATACCAGCTTTTATCAGCCATTATATCCTGTGAACTGAATCAAGCACTTAAAATCTTAAAACTGGTCAACTGTATTCATCCTACGGAACTGAAGTTTATTTTAATGACAAACTTCCCGCTGCTGGATCTGCTGACAGCTGAGGAGTTCGGGATCCATCATATTTCCCCCATAGGAAACTAGGCGGATAATGAAAAATGGAAGATCAAAGTTTATTTTTTCTTTTTTTTTCTTTTTACTACCTGCATACAAAAACATATTGCACATCAAACAACCAAAACAAAAATAAAAATACCATACTAAGGACTAACATATGCAGATTTATACAGGAGAAACATTCTGGAAATTGATCTTTTCATCAGTAGTTAGGATTATGTCTGTGGACATGACTACGTTCACTTTAGTGTTTATAGCAATGTTTGATTTTTAAATACTGTACAGTTTAATAAATAAACCAAACAAAGCCCCAATGAAGAACAGTCACTGCCAATAGCTGCAGATGAGTATTTGTCTGTTCCAGTGGTCTGCAGTTTCCTCCATACAGCTTTTTTTTAAAAAAGAAAAAAAAGAAAAAAAATCACATGTATTAAAACGACCAGTTTCCAGACCTAACCAATGGAGAAGTTACAGTTCAGTGCAAAATACTTTTAGACTGCATTTTTCTAGTTTTCCTCAGGTGAAGAAGTGGTTGCATATTAAAAATGTAACAAAAGCAGCTAATGCTTTCAGAACGTAATATTATGCAGGATCTCCCCAATTCAATGCTATATTTGAAAAACAAAACATTTCCTATAGCCAGCACTTTTTACTTTTTTTTTTTCTTTAATGTTTCGTATACTATCTCAAGGCACATCTGATGATGTATTTAGAACACAGTAGGTATCAACTTATGTTTAACATGTGTATCAGGATCCCTCCCCTTTCTTTATTCCAAATGGAGGAACTGAAAGTGTGGTGTAAAGACTGGCGATCCTTAATCTATCTTTGGCAAGCTTGTACAAGCACTATTGTAAAATGTAATGTATAGGAACTGTAAACTAGAAAACTCCATTTAGGACACCCCATTCAGTATGGCTTCTTGGGTGCTTCCATCTTTTCTTTCTGGGGCTGATGTCTGAGACTTTGAAGCACCATCAGAGGACCCTCGAGGCCCATTTGTGACCTTTTCTGCAGAACCAAGCTCTTCAATAGCTTCCTTTACCTGAAAAATGGAATAATCACAAGCAACAGTTAACACAAAGTAATCTCTGAAAAGTAAAAAAAAAAAAGTGTACCTGAGATAACTGGACAAGTTTTATACATACCTGGGACTTCCTCCAGCCCCCTCCACGCAGATGCTCTCTCACAGACATCCAAAGCCTCCTGCATCCTCCAGTAGAAGCTCCGTTATCTTTGGCAAGTCGGCACAGGTTCCGTCCAACAGCGCTCCCCACGTGCAGTACACAATGACTGGCAGAGACAACTGAGCTTCTACCGGTGGATGCAGGAGGCTTTGGATGGCTGCGAGGGAACAATCTGCATGGAGGGGGCTGGAAGAAGTCCCAGGCATGTATAAAACTTATGTCCGGTCTCAGGTTTCCTTTAATATTAATCCATTGCAGCTAGAAGGAATTTGGAGGGAAAAAAAAAACAAAAAACACACATTTAGAGAACAAGGGGGAAAACAAATGCCACTCTAGATTACACAAGTACCTTGTAGTCTATAGCTTTCCACTTGCCAACCTAGTTATAAAATTGCTCCGTCTGTTAACCATGCCTACTGGGTATCCTCTGTGCCCACCAGGGTGGTAAAGCAGCACACCAGGAACACGTCCAAACTAAATCTGCCTGCAAGAAAACATTTTGTCCTCCACAATGAGCATATCCCTAGACGGTGGCACCTGTCTAGGTAACAAGAACGCGGCTGATGCAGGAGAATTCATCATCTTCAAGTTGCCCATGTGAAAGGGGCCATATATATAGATATAGGAAAGGTTTGTGTTGCTAAAACCAGAATAATTAATGTAAGATTGGGTGCCCTGAATAATTAAACTCTTCTACAGTATATGTATTGGTGCCTCTTACTAGATTGCCATACAGATTTACAAATAGCAATGTAAAATATATCAAGTTCCTCTTTAAAAATCAGCATACTATGCAGCCTTACCACCTCAGATGCACAAGCTATCATATATACTAACTGAAGGTTGTAAGTACGCACAGGATCACCTATGGCCAGTGGCTTAGTACTGGTAGCAGCTTAGTGTGGGCGCTGGCTTAGTGCTGCCGTTATGGTGTGCACGCACAGCAGCTTAGAGTGGATGCCACAGCTTAGTGCAGCAGATGTGGTGTGCATGCTCAATTCTTTTCTGAATAAGGGGTTTCCTGGTTGCCCAAGCTCCAGCAACTCACATATTTAAAAGGTGAAGTTCCAAGTTCAGAAATGCAGCCAAGCTACCTACAATCACACCACCTCCAACCACTGGCACTCTCCTTGCCCAGGCAAGGGCCTCCCGACTCCGTATTTACATCAGAGCCTGGCTTCTGTACTGGTGTTGGACCCCATTGTGGCTCAATAACCGTTAACAATAAAAGCCAGCATATTTTGAAAAGTCTGCCTTCCCCGCCGCCAAGCGCATCATGCGCAAGCGTACTGCGCATAATGTGCTTGACGGTGAGGAAGAGGACCTGTTGCCAGGGGCCAACTGTCAGTCAGGCAAAAACAAAACTAAGCCGCGGCAGGGGACCGAACGACAATCGAGGAGCTGCAAGGGAACAGGACCGCTGCTTGGGGAAGCACCAGGTAAGAAACTTTTCTCCAACAGTTAAGGTTCACTTTAAGCACGGACATTCCCTTTAAAAGACCACTTTAAATCTGACCGACTGTGAAGACATTTTAATTATGAGTTGTGAACAAGGTACATCAATCAGGATGTAGTTTTTAGTAGGAAGTCATTTTCCTGGTACGGTACAAAATGTTTATGCTGCATTTTTTTTCTTCTACATTAACAAAGTAAAAAGAAAACAAACCTCTATAACCATCGCAAAGCTTTGTGTCTTTCCAAAGTTTGCATTTAAACAAAAACAAACACCCTCTGTAGAACCCCACATTTCCTCTTACCTTCTCTTTTTTGCCTTTTGCCAGTGCTTCTTTAGGGAGGTTTCTCTGCCGGCTCTGAGATTCAGCCCTGGAGATATAGTCTGCCACAGTAACTGTACAAGGATATAGTTTACAGTAAGTCACAGACCAGTTAAGTGACAGCCTTTGCCCAATAGACACGGACAAATAATTCAAACAGTGCATAAATTGTGCTAAAAGAAGCAACGCTACAACTGCTTACAAAGAAGTGCAGGTTATTTTTGAATACACAATATATTCAGTAGTTTTGACCAAATGTATTCACATTTATTAGTACTGATCGTTATATCAGAGAACACATGGCAGACCAAACTGGAATACAAAGGAAAGACAGGAAACTCAACAGCATTTAGTAGTTAGATCTCTGGTAACTTTACTAAAGGCTTGGCTTTTCACTCATATGTTAAACTATCCATGGGCACATCACTGAAAGATACCCGACAGAAGAGCAAATCAAATCCATGCATATTAGTTACCAGATATTCCACCCTTAGTTACCTGGCTGTCTATCTTCTGCCTGACCCCTGAAGCGACGCCTGCGGCTACGATTGCGTCGCTGGGGTTTTTGTTCACTATCATCTGCAACAGTAAAGTGCATCAAAAAAAAAAAACTTTACTATTCTGTGACAAGATGTATTAAACCTATGTCAAACATTTCCCATACTAAAAAAACTAATATAGAAGAGTAAGGGCTCATTTCCAAAAGGGGTGGTTTCATCAGTTTCCCCCCTTCTGAATCAGAAGGGAATACAGAGCCTACTGAAAATCAAGATTCAGTACAATTCAGGGCTGTGGAGTTGGCGCAATTTCTGGGTACCTGGAGTCGGGGGGGGGGGGGGGGGGACTGATTAGCCTGAAGGGGGCTGGAGGAAGCCCCAGGTGTGTATAAAACTAATTTCATCTGTCTCAGGTTTACTTTAAATTACACAGTACTACTATACTATACTCTACATATGCACTCCCCACAGAGCTGCAGGGAATCCACTGAGAATGTTGTGCACACTGAACACAGAGGTGTTGTCTGTCACTCATAAACCTGGTTCAGATTGTGCATGAAGAATGTGTAAGAGGAAGAATCCCCTCATTCTCATGCAGAGTACCAGCACATCACTCCTACATGTACCCACAGTTACATTGCCTAGGGCCTGAGATGTTCTTTGTTCCTGTTTGTACCTTCTACGAGTACTCTTACCAAGGACTAGTTTTAGTCTATGACTAAAAATATTAGAGGCAGAAGATCTGCCGGATATCCAGGTAACTGGTATTGCTTAAAAGGGAATATAGCAGCCTCCATATCCCTCTCACTTCAGTTGTCTTAAAATTCCTAAGCGTTGGCAGTTAAGAGACGAATTTCATGTTACATACTTTCAATCAACAAGATTGTCATATGCAAATTAGAGGAGTCTGTGGAATCCGAACATGAGGAGACGGAGGATTTTTGTACAGACTCCACAGCCCTGGTACAATTCATGGGCATGGAAGGGAAAACAAAAAAAAAAAAAACAAAAAAAAAAAAAATAGTCACGCTGGCTGAAGTGGAAACGAGCCCTAACACTCCAGAGTACAAACTTGTCCTTAAGATAATCTCAATATAGATGCACAGCAATGCGTATTTTCAGAACTGGTCATATGTGCGTATTAAAGTACCTATACAGAATATTCACAAATGCTTTCAGCAGCGTCAAAATTCATAAAATGCATAGTTTATAGTAAAACCTGAAAGTATCAGAAGCGACTCCATGTCAATTGCATTAGGTGTGCCAGAAAACAGCAATGTAAATGCTGCATACACAGAAGAGACAGTGAATATTAAAATAATTCCACACCTTACTGGATAATAAATTATTTTGAGCTCAAACATTTTTTGGAGTCTAGCTCGCATTAATTTGTAACGGGACACTGAAGAAAGGAAAAAAAAAAAAAAACTTGATATAATTGTATGTGTAGTACAGATAATTAATAGAACATTAGTAGCAAAGAAAAGCCATTTTTATTCTCTTTGCTTATTTTATTTTACCGTATTTTTCGGACCATAAGATGCTCCGGACCATAAGACGCACCCAGGTTTAGGGGATAAAAACAAAGTAGAAAAAAAAAAATACTAAACCTGGTGCATTCGTGGTGCAGGGGAGTCTTGCGGATCTTCTCTCCCAATTATTATGTCCCCTTTTGACATGTAGTGTCCCCTTGAGTCCTCCTCTGACCCAGTGTCCTCCTCTGACCCAGTGTCCTCCTCTGACCCAGTGTCCTCCTCTGACCCAGTGTCCTCCTCTGACCCAGTGTCCTCCTCTGACCCAGTGTCCTCCTCTGACCCAGTGTCCTCCTCTGACCCAGTGTCCTCCTCTGACCCAGTGTCCTCCTCTGACCCAGTGTCCTCCTCTGACCCAGTGTCCTCCTCTGACCCAGTGTCCTCCTCTGACCCAGTGTCCTCCTCTGACCCAGTGTCCTCCTCTGACCCAGTGTCCTCCTCTGACCCAGTGTCCTCCTCTGACCCAGTGTCCTCCTCTGACCCAGTGTCCTCCTCTGACCCAGTGTCCTCCTCTGACCCAGTGTCCTCCTCTGACCCAGTGTCCTCCTCTGACCCAGTGTCCTCCTCTGACCCAGTGTCCTCCTCTGACCCAGTGTCCTCCTCTGACCCAGTGTCCTCCTCCCTCCTCTATCCCCCTCTGACGCTATGTCCACCTCGGTTCATCTCTGACCCTGTGTCCACCTTTGTTCCCCTATGACCCCGTGTCCTCATCTGTACCTGTGTCCACTTCTGTCCCTATGTTCACCTCTGACCCCATGTCCTCCCTCGTCATACCATAAATACGTGGACCTAATGTCCCCCCCCTTTCCAGGCACCGCAATCCTCCTCGGTTCTCCAGCCATGTGGCAGTACTATGGTCCCCCAGCGCGTGTTCTCTACCGTGTCCCGCCGCACGGTTGTCTGTGAGGTATGAGACTTCCTACAGCCTCGCTCTTTGCGGTAATCAGACACTGGTTCGGGCTCCTGCTTCGCTGCTGCCGCCGGATGTCTCTGTGGTTCCTGGCAGCTGACAAGGGGAACGAGCACCGGGAGGAAGATCTTTGCATCCGCATGGCTTCAGTGTTCGTGGGTAACTACAGTAACCCAAGTTGCTGCGCTCTTACTGGATGCTGGGACTCAAAGGCGGGACCATGGCTCTTGCAATGAGGCCAATCACTGCGCTCTCTGCTACTTTGAGAGTGCAGTGATTGGTCTCATTGACAGCACGTGGTCCCACCTTCGAGTCCCGCCATCCAGTAAGAACAGAGTAAATTAGGTTACTATAGTTCTAGTTACCCACAGCGCGTTGAAGCCGTGCAATGGCACATGGCGCAGAACGAGCGGTGGGGTAAAGAGGACGACAAAATGCAATAAATCTCAGTACTGTCACATGGCTGGACAGCGGAGGATTGCTGCGAACTGGAAAGGGGGACACATGAGGACGCGTATGTTCCGAATTTGGACATGGGCTGGTCCAAATTTGTTGTATTCGGACCATAAGACGCACTGACTTTTCCCCCCAATTTTTGGGGAGAAAAAGTGAGTCTTATAGTCCCAAAAATACGGTAAGTTATATAGCTTTTTTTATAACAGTGCATCATTCTCTAATATTTGCAGTTTACAGACTACACTGTATTTTAAACTATGAAACAGAACAGAGCTAATGATCCTTTTAACTTTCCAGCAGCAAACCCTTAAAACAAGATGCCAGAGAAAGGTTGAGATAAGTGCTTCAGAAAACAGTATTGTAGCCAACCAGAGAGCTCAGTGAAGCCATTTTGCAAAGATGAAGTTTAACTCTTACTTGAATTGTAAATATGAGACTTACATCTGTGCTACTAATGTTCTATTTCTTAGCTGTACTACACCTACAAATCACCATCTCATAAGCTTATATTCACTCCACATACCCTTTAACGTCCTTAGCGGTAACCGGTACCTGACTCGTGGCGACAGCCGCAAGGTCTATGCAGAGAATAGCACGCAGGGGGCGTTACAACTCACCTCCCCCGGATCCAGACACCGGCAGCCATTCTTCTTCCTGTCCTCTGAAACTCTGGATCCCTCTGGTGAGATCACAGTCTGAAGTCATGATGACCACTGGCGATCTAACTATAAGGGGTACAGCACCACCCAGAGGATGGAGGGAGAACTGCAGCACTGGATTCCAGGGAGTTGAGTGCAGGGGTTGCTGCACGCTTTCTGGTGGCATGATTGTTTTTGCGATTTTAGGTTCTAAAAGCATGCCAAAAAAATTGAACCGATTTTAGACCCTAAAATTTGCAAATAATCACACCACCCTGGAGGTTAATTTGGTGACAGAGAAATCCAAGAGCTGGATACAAATGGCTCAATTCCTAAACTGGTACCCGGAGAAATCAGTAAGGTCACATTTGAACAGCCTTCAGCTGTCTATCTACAATTTTCCTGATGGGTCATAGATTGGACAGACTGACACCTGAATTCTATTCTCTTTTACAGCCAGGTGTGTCTCAAACATTAAATGGACTATACGCGAGAGACTTCTAGGCAGCAAGGAATGTGGTATTAGCAGCACTTGAGAATTTAAACTCTGCTCTATATTAAACATGATCAAATGAACTACAGTGACATTAAAGCCCAACTCTAGGCATACGTACACATTACCCATTCCTGTGCATGCAAATTTACTAACACCGAATTTAAATGATTCTAAGTTCAGGCGGGAATAGCCAAACCAAATTGGATCCACTCTTTTTTATTACAGGTCTTCTTTAAACGGTGTCATGCCAAATATAAACAGTTCACGTGTCAACATCCATACAATAATTCAGTTCAGGATACACATCTCGCCAATATTAAAGAGAAAACGAGGTGGTGCGGTGGGAGGTGGGGGATAGATGGGACACAGACAGGTTCTCTGCCTCATGACATGCCCCTGTGTATCCCCCCCCCCCCTCCCCCATGCCGCTCTCTGCATTGCAAACACCCCCCCCCCCCCCCCCGCAATTATCGACAAAATTTGTTGTTATTTCAGAGGGTAATGGGAGATTTATTCCCTGCTCAAAATGCCTACTGGGGCTCTCGCCCCCTTAAGGCAAAATCAACGTGCTGCAGGCGAACAAAGTAGCGGAGAGCAGCGGGGATGGCGGCCACCTGATCCGCCCGGATCAGGTCGCCTACATTGTTTTTTTATAAGCCCACCTCAGGCTCTCTTTAAATCTGAAATATTTTAATCTTTGATAAGTAGCCCATGCTTGGGAGTCTTTAACCTATTTTGGTTCCTGGACGTAGAAACTACGTCCAGGAACCATGCGCGCTACCAGTGAATCTGGCTATGGTGCCCGATCACTGATTGCTCTCCCCCGCTGAAAAAGAGACAGCTTCTCTCGGAAGCTGTGCTTTTTCTGGCTGTTCCCTCCCCGATGAGTCACTCTAAGCGTGTGTTACGCTTAGAGTGACGACATGTAAACAAACTCATGGCCGCCATCTTGTGGCCAAAAAGTAATACTACAACAAAGTAAAAAAATATAAAAATTAACACACATTTACATTATAAATCTATTGTTTACCTCCCACCCTCCCAAAACTACCCAAATAAAATGTTTACTATAAAAAAAAAACAAAAAAAAAACAATACAAAAAAAACCCGTAAATATTTACCTAAGGGTCTAAACTTTTTAAATATCAATGTAAAGATAAAATATTTCTATATTTTTTTTATTTAAAACTTGTAAATAGTGATAGATGCAAAATGGAAAAAATGCACCTTTATTTCCCAAAAAATATTGTCGCCATACATTGTGATAGGGACATAATTTTAATGGTGTAATAACCGGCATGTATGGAGGCATGTATTATTTTAAAACTATAATGGCTGAAAACTGAGAAATAATGAATTTTTCCATTTTTTTTCTTATTCTTCCTGTTAAAATGCATTTACAGTAAAGTGGCTCTTAGCAAAATGTACCCCCCAAAGAAAGCCTAATTGGTGGCGGAAAAAACAAGATATAGATCAGTTCATTGTGATAAGTAGTGATAAAGTTATAGGCTAATGAATGGGAGGTGAACATTTCTCACGTGAAAACGACGGAACGAGAATGGGTTAAAAAAAAAAAAAAAACCTTGACATTTTCAGGTCTCTGGTTTATTTTACTTACCTGGGGCTTCTTCCAGCCCCATAAGCATGGATGCGTCCCTCGCCGCCCTCTGTTTAGAGGCAATCATTTCCGGAAACTGGCTCAGCCATGTCGGTCTGGGTCTACTGCACATGCGCGGGAGGTCTGTGCATGCGCAGAAGACCCAGGCTGGACCCGACTAAGCCACCTACCAGGGATGATTGCGGACAAACGGAGGACAGCGAGGGACGCAGCCCACTTATGGGACTGGAGGAAGCCCCAGGTAAGTATCAAATCTTTACATTTGCAGGTCTCTGGTACACTTTAAGCTGTTAATTGAGGGGATTTTGCTACACTAGGCTCCAGAATAAGAATATAACCATAAACATTTTGATGTTAAAGGGAACCCAAGGTGGCATGAAAATAATAAACATACTGCCTGCTCCACACATGGAGTAGGCTGATTTAGGCGGGGGAGCGAGCTGACGGAGGCGGGGAGGGGCATACCTAATACTGGTATGGGCGTAATGAAGGTGTGCCTATCCAGCATAAGCTAGTGACAATCAGATTGTCGATAGATTTGAGGGGGGACAGCAGAGCTCAGGGGGGGGACTGACTGCGGCATCAGAAGGACACAGAGGCATATCATTCGGCAGAGAACATGTCTCTGCGTCCTATAAGGTATATACAATCCGCCTCGTGTAGACTTTAAACAGGTCATGCCTGCAATGTAACAGTTTACATGTAAATATAAAATACTCAACCATTTAGGATGCACACCTCCACAATGCATCTAAAGGGCAAAACACTGCATTTCTAAAAGGGAGATACAAAGTTGTTTAAACATTTGTGTTAACCTATACTCATCACAGCAGAAAAACATACCCAGGCCGTTTTCATTTACAGAGGCATTATCAGATTCTGTCATCCCATCCATCAAAGAGGCATCTTCATCAGTCCTCCTCCTGCGAGATCGCCTCCGGCGGTTAGTGCTGTGGTGAGATTCACTTGCGTCAGTATCTGCTGTCTGGTCTGATTCTGTATTGTCAAGTAGGCTGTATGGGTTACTGTCCGGATCCTTCAGCACTGAGAACAAAAAAAGGCCAAGCTAAGGTTAGCCTTCTGTGATAAACACAAAAACCATCAGCAAAATCAAGAGAGAAAACTTGCTTAGCACATTGATATGAATCTCAAAGTAACAGAAGCATTCTGGAGGAAAAAAAAAAGTCAAGATGCTCACCTATGGAGAGGGAAGGCTTTGGACCACATAGAGCATTCCCAGTCCTCTGTCTCTTGATCCAGCACAGAACCCCCCCCCCCCCCAGTTGAAGCTAATCGATCAACTGGTTGAATACACCTTAGGAGATTTTTGGAAAGTTTCAAAAAAGCACTCCTCCAAGTGCTTAAAAAGACTGGTGGTATGTACTACACACAGTTCCAAAAACTCTCAAGGACTGCCAGAGAGGGCAAATCTGAACAACGTACAGCAGGGGAAAGAGGACATCGAGAGAAGACCGGGAAGTATTCATGAGGTCCAGAGCTTTCCCTCTCCATAGGCAAGTATCCAACTTTTCTATCAAGACGCTTCACATTTACCATCAGCCCTGATTTTTATGACCATTTCCATACTGATTTAGTACCCGTGAAGGCAATTTTTTTTTCTATGACTGCACCCTGCACTCTTTGTACAGACAAAAGAATGGTTTCATTAGGTCTTTAACCACTTTATCCACCACTACAGTATATCTGCGTCTTCTGTGAGATCTAAGCCACAAGGACATAGATAAGTCTTGTAGCTGAAGTACAGCTGTGCACGATTGGACTTGCTGCAGCACTAACTGGTGAAATGGAAAAATATGTTCCCTGAGCCCATAAGATTGATTTTTACCATTAGAAATTACTTTTATTTTCTCAGTTTATAGTGAAAAATACCCACTGTAGCATTATTTCAGAATCAAATACCCCCACCATGAATTGTGACAGGAACAGAATCTAAGTTTTGTGATTAACAGTAGACATAGCCAAACAAAATTTGTGTGTTTTATCTACAGTTGCCCTTTTGATTTTTAAACTGGAATTGGCAAAACGGATTTTTTTTCTTCTATATATTTTTCCTCCTTTTCCCATTAAAATACATGAAAAAAAATTCTGCAAGGGAAAAATGCCATACAATGAAAGCCTAGTTTGTCTTAAAAAAAAAAAAAAAAAAAATTCATTTGGGTGTCATAAATAGGGATAAAGTTACTACTGATCAAATAGGGACATACAGTAGCTAAAAAGTAAAAAAACTGCTCTGGTCCATAAGGGGGAACAAGGTCTACATGTGAAGTGGTTCAAAATGGAAATCCCCAAATTTGATTCTTCAGGAGAACGGCTCATATGAACAGCACACACTTATCACAAAGAGGCAGGACAGGCGACTAATCTGCTATGTCGGCTCCCAAACCGGACCACAGAAAGGAGGCAAGAAAAGATGCAGTGTTAAATTCCTCCATCCAGAGATCACAGAAGGAGAGTAAGAGTTAGGGCCTGTTTCCACTACACAAAGATTAGATGCAGAAAAACTGACTCCAATGAATGCCTATGGGAAAATCTGCATCAGAAAAATAGAGTTTAGTGGAAACAGGCCCATAGGCATTCATTAGAGTCAGTTTTTCTGCATCCAATTTGCGGGTAGTGCATGCAGATTTGCATAGACAATACAAGTGGATGGGCCAGTTTCCACTTGTCAGGATTTCTGAGCAGAAAAAAAAATCTGCACGGTAGACGCCACAGAATTCGCATACCGCTATGCGATTCGCATACGATGTATTTAATAGGAAATTCGCATGCATTTTTGTATGCAAATTTTACTGCGAATTCGCGGGCGTTTTCGCATAAAATCAATGTAAAAGCACACAGGCACTGACATGGTTAAATACGCATACTTACTAACATATGCGAAACCGCACACGAATTTGCGGTAAAATTCGCATACGCGTGCGAATTTGTTTTGCGTATTGCGCGACTAATTTGCACCGCACAAGTGGAAACAGGCCCTCAGAGAGCTCAGCAACAATTTCTCAAAGGCAATATGAGAAATTACTGCAACTCATCTAACTCCTAATACATTGTGTGGTTTCCAATGAAGGGGGACCGTGAAACCGTTTTACTGCTGCTTGTGGTCACACTGGGGAGATGATCACACACACACACACAGACACAGACAGTGAATGTTCCGCTTTGTTGAGTAAAAGCAATTCCTACATGCCAAATTGATATACTGCAATAATTAAGGGCAAAAATCATAACCACTTGTTTGCCTTGCTTCTTTTCTAAATAAAACAGTTGTACAGCATACCCAACAAAAACATGCCTGCTAAAAAAAAGCTTTAAATATTTGTTGAAGAGAAAATAACTACAGGAAAAACGTTACCAGAGCTAATAGACGATTTGCCACCTCTAGATCCACCGCGACCACGACCCACAGATCCGCTTCGACCCCTGCCACCAGGGCGCCTCCGGCTGTCTCTCTGCTGGCGGCTTTCTCGGTCATCCTCACCAGCAAGTGACCAGTCACTTAATTCATCTTTCCTTTCTGATTCAGTCTCGGAAGGATTGGACAACTCAGAGTTTGTACCTTTCAAAGAAAAAAAAAAAATCAAAAAAAAAGAAAAAAAAAAAAAAGGTAGATCTATGGTTGGAGTTCATGGCAGAAAAGGATAAAAAAAAATAATTTGTATTCGCTCCACTAACCAATCAACTTTTTTGTCAAATTTATTATAAAATGGATGAGAAATGCTAATATATTACGATACTGGGAGTTAGCAAGGCCTTTGGTCACAAACGCCAAATGAAAATCACAAAGTATTTTTTGTGTGTAAGGAACAGGCAAAGGTGAAACAGGGTAAATATAGCCTGGGCATCCAGAAACAACCCTCAAATAACTCCTATATTAAAACATAAGAGTTGTATAAGCATGTAATGCATGCTGTCAGCTTAATTTAGTTTTAAAGAGTACCTGAAGTGATTTTTAGCCCATCGTCTGTTCTCTCCTTGAAGTTTGACCTGTGCCCATGCCTTCTGCCACACTACTGCCACCCATAGTCCCCTTCCCCTAGTCTCTGCTGTACCCACTTTGTGGTTTCCTTGGTGGGTAACCCAAAAGGTGTGGCATCAGCTGCAATGGGGACGCCTAGCGCGTGCCCATTGCCTGCTAAAGTTATGCCCCCTCCATGTCTCTGTCAAGTAGGCTCCTGTCTCTGCACTTTGAGGACAGTGTCCCTGTTCAGAGCATGTCTGTGTGCAATGGAGCTGGTCACGTGGTCGGTACAGCACAAGGACAAACTGAGCATGCTCAGACATGTTGCCCTCTCATGCACAGCTCTAAACAAGAGTGCATGCTGCTGTGCCCTAGAAGTAGTTCCGGGGTCACAACCATCCTTGTCAAAGGTCACTTTAAAAAAAAAAAAAAAAATAGGGAAGAGAGGGGAAAAAAAAGGGAAGATCGCTTTAGGAAGAAGTGAAAACTATGCTGATAGGGCAAGGGGACCAGGAGGACCTACCATAACCAGATGTGTAGTTTGGACCCCTACGGCCCCGACCCCTTCCACTATAAGATCGACTTCCACGGACAGATGAGGCAGTGCTTTCATCCGTTGCATAACCCTTCTCTTTTTCTGTTCCTCGGTTTGAAGATGGTCGGAAACCCATGCCAATTTGACGAAGCTGCTCGTCAATCTGAAGTCTTTCCAGTCTTAGTTGCTCTACCTCCTGCAAATTGAAATAGGCAGAAATGTATAGATTGCAATATCTTGCTATCATTTTGTAATTCTTAAAGGGATAAATAAGGACACTAACTCACTTTAAGGTATGCAATGTGATATTCTAAAAGAACTTGGACATTCCCAATGCTCTCCTTTGTGCCTACAAACACAAATGGAACCATGCCCTGCAGAAATAAAAAAAAGTGGATTATAAACATTTCTCAGCACAAATCTAGTTCTGATGCAGAAGCTACAAAATGAGAATGCCGATTGTTGGCATGCAAAAAAAAATTTACAAACTCACATCTTCACGTGGTAACTTTGTTTCATTGTCTCCTTCAATCCTCACCCGTACAACTCCAGATTTATCCACTATCTCTTGAATAACTTTACCATTTTTGCCAATGACCTTTCCTGAAAGAGAACACAGATTTGTAAATCCACTCATGCAGTAAAGACCCAATCGCTCACCATTTCCAACAGCAAAACATTACATTTTTTTTTAGGCACTGGAACACATTTCACGTAGTATCGGAGGAAAATAGGGCCGGGGGGGGGGGGGGGGGGCGTGAGAGTACCCCAGCTCCAAAAGCCGCTTTAAAAGTTTCCAATCCCGCAATTGCGGCATTCCGATGGCGGAGGAACAGATGGGGATGGAGGCGAACAATAAAAGAAAGAAATTGGCGCCGAAACTGCAGAGAATACCGGAGATGTTTACAGGCAGACAAGCAGGCAAAGATGGCGCCGGCTCCAGCACACAGACAGCCCAGCTCCCACAACGCTCCGGAGGCTCTGACAAGCTGACACCCGATTCACTCCCGCCTCTCTTCGCAGCATCAGGAGACTCCTCACCCGACATACACAGAATCCCGCAGCCCGGCTAAATCAAGACTCGCATCACAGGAGGAACAGGTAGGCAGTGACACCATTCCACCTCCTCGCATGCCTGAAGCCATCTTAGCCCAATCTCTCTCAGCTCAAGGAGGGGGGGGACCTGGAATCCTTTCCTGCCACAGAACAATGCCTGACCCAAGCTTACATGAAGGATTTGATTCTAACTTTAAAGATGTCAATCTCCGCTGAGATTGCTGCAGCCACTAACCACCTGCAAAACTTTGTAAGCCTTTTAGGAGACAGGATCTCCTCTGTAGAAAGCAGCGTGGCCCTACTGACCTCAGTGCACAATAGAACAGTGGACTGCACATAACAGACGCAAAGTGACATAGCCTGGTTAAAAATGAAAGCAGCAGATCCAGGAATCGGATAGGAATCGCAGATCCAATATAAAAATTAAGGGGGATAAACGAAGGGATTCAACAACATCAATTCAAACAGTATGTTCAAAAGCATATACATACAGCACTCCCACAACTCTCAGGGCTAGAATTGGCCATTGAACGCATTCACAGGCTTCCCAAGCCTTCCTTCCTCCCAGACAACATCCCCAGAAATGTGATACGCACATTTCTCTTCTATCCCACTAAAGAGACTCTCCTTCAATATCTCAAACATGGATCATTCCCAGAACCATATAAAGGCATCACCTTATACTCCGATCTTTCTCAAGCTACTCTAGCAAAAAGGAAAACCCTACTACCAGTCACAAAAGGCCTAAGAGAGCACAACATTCCCTATCGCTGGGGGTTCCCCACCAAACTACTCATTCACAAAGCGGGCGCCCTCTACACCATATCTAATCTGACCGATGGCACCAAATTACTTTCCTCCTCGAGTGTGAAAATTACAGATCTTGCTCCCAAACCTAGGAATTCCACTACATCTTCCAATATCCAGCGAGATTGGAACCTAGTGTCATGAAGGTGTACACGGCCCACTACCAGATGCTTTGGCCCTATCCGTTGATAAGCACTTCCCCTATAAGAGGAAAATCTCACCTTTACCCCCATTTTGGAGCCATGTTTGGCAGCTGTTTCACAGTTCACCTACTAACATTACCCCCACCTAATCGGTTTATGCGAATTTGTATTCTGCTCCTTGCAATTCTAATTTACTTAGATCTGCTCCTTACCTTTCCCCCTCACTTCCCTCTACACTGGAGCTCTCATACAGATCCATGTCTCTGCCAATCCCTTTTGAGAATAGTTGGGGAGAATAAGAACTTTCACCCTCTTTTATAAATGCTGATTTTTAGCTCAATTAATGCTAAAGGTTTGAATATTCCGGTCAAAAGACACTCCTTATGGAAGGAAGCACTACGTCTACATTCTGATGTCCTATTTGTCCAGGAAACACTTCCAAGAAGGGAAAGCCCCAAGATGCCATAACAGCAATTATCCTCAAGTAATATGTAATAATCCAAAAAAAGAAATGTGGAGTACTAATGGCCTTCCACAAAGATCTGGACGTTAAAATCTCCATTCTGGAAAAAAGACTAAGCCGATATATCCTAATCCACTGCACCATTAATGACTCCCCTTACACCTTACTCAACCTATATGCTCCGAACCAAGGTCAGTTGAAATTCCTTAGAAGACTTCTTACCAAAGTAGCAGATTCCAAGCCCCCTGGCCTAATAGGAGGAGACTTCAACACCATTTATAACCACAAAATGGACTGTTCCAACAAACAAGGGAAATCTACAACCTTCGCTTCCCTACTGGTAAAACTAGACCTCTACGACCCCTGGAGAGCCACCTATGGCAACAAAAAAAGACTATACCTTTTTTTCCCACATGCATGGATCCTACTCCAGGATAGAGACTTTTTTCTAACGGACATACACTTATTAAAAATGTTGGCTTCAGAAACTTTTTGTAGTATCACATGGTCAGACCATGCCCCGATCTCTATCACCATAGACCAATCCCTGACAAGAAATGCAAGGCCCCCCTGGAGACTCAACATCTCTTTACTGACATCCGGAAAAAATAGGAAATATATTGTAGAACATTTTGATGAATATTTCAAGCTGAATACAGGGAGGGTAAGTTGGAGAGGCTACAGTCTGGTTAGCGCACAAAGCAGTACTAAGAGGCTTCCTAATCAAATTAGGTTCGCAAACAAAAAAAAAATCCAAACAAGCAGAAATTAACAATTTATCAGCTATCCAAGCTTTGGGGCTGGCACATCAAAAATCTTCCAACCCAAAACGGCACCAGATCTGTCAAAAGCTGAGAAATGCATTGACTGTGGAATATGACTTCCGATTAGCTAAACTCAAACTTCCCCACTATGAAAGCAACGAGGCCAGCCTATTTCTTGCCAAGATAATTCAAAACAGACAATCTAAAGCGGGGGAAAAAAAAAAAAACTCACTCACACTGTCTCAAACAAATCCTAAGGGCTCTTTCACATTAGGGCAGATTTTGTGCGTTTCAACACAAGGGGTAAAGTTTGCGTTACCCAAGGTAAAATGAAAGTCCATAGACTTTCATTTTAGCCAGGGCTGTGGAGTCGGGCAATTTTGGGTGCCTGGAGTCGGAGTCGGGAAAAAATGCACCGACTCCGACTCCTAATGAATTTGTAACTAATTAAAATAGAAAATATGATAAAATGTTCTATTTCTCAGATAATAGTCATTAAAAATAATGTATATATACAGTATATATACAGTAATAGCTGTGCTTAGTCCACAAAAATGAAATAAACCAATCAAAATTAGTTACTTGTGCTGCTTCAATAAAGCAGTCCCCTTATTTTTAAGGTCAGATATACATATCTGATTGTGACTGTATATATGATGTGTACACAGGAATCTCTTATATATACTAAATAACATCTATGCTGTAAGAATAAAGCCTGATGTGTAGCTATGTGGTCAACGAGATGGAAATAATTCTGCATTGATGCTGATTTATGCAAATGTATGCACTCCCTTTGCTGATGAAATAAAATAATTTGATATGTTATTAAAATTTGGTTTGGCGACTACAAATTAAAGGGTAACTGAGACGGATGAAAAGTAAAGTTTTATACATACCTGGGGCTTCCTCCAGCCCCCTTCAGGCTAATCAGTCCCTCACTGTCCTCCACCACCCGGATCTTCTGCTATGAGTCCTGGTAATTCAGCCAGTCAGCGCTGTCCGGCCGCATGCCGCTCCCACAGCCAGGAACATTCTGCACCTGCGCAATAGTGCTGCACAGGTGTAGTACGCTCACGGCGGAGTGTGTTCATGCGCACTACGCTTGACTGACTCAAGTACCTGGACTCATAGCAGAAGATCCAGGTGGTGGAGGAGGACAACGAGGGACTGATTATCCTGAAGGCGGCTGGAGGAAGCCCCAGGTATGTATAAAACTTATTTAATCTGTCTCAGGTTTACTTTGTTACACAGTAGTACTATACTCTACATATGCACTCCCCACAGAGCTGCAGGGAATCCACTGAGAATGCTGTGCACATTGAACACAGGTGTTGTCTGTTTACAATCTCCTCATTCCCCTGCAGAGTACCTGCACATCATTCTTACATGCACCCACACTTGATAGATGTTCTTTGTTCCGGTTGTACCTTTTACAAGTACTCTTACCAAGGACTAGTTTTAGTCTAAAGGGAATAAATATAGTAGTCTACATATCCTTCTCACTTCAGTTGTCTTGTAAGATTCCTAAGCGTTGGCAGTTAAGAGACGAATTTCATGTTACATACTTTTAATCAACAAAACTGTAATATGCAAATTAGAGGAGTCGGAGTCGTGGAGTCGGTGGAATCCTAAATTGAGGAGTCGGAGGATTTTTGGACCGACTCCACAGCCCTGATTTTAGCTTTCACATATAACAGCCTTTTTGTGCGTTGCGTTACACTGCACCCAGGCGCAGTTTTTCGGCCGACGCTAGCTTTATGCGTTACAATGTTAGTCAATGTAAAACGAGGAACAATGTAGAAAGTTGAAAACTAAAAGAAAAAAAAAATTTCCTGCGTTTTCCTATGTGCTGTAACGCATTGAAACGCATTAAAAACACTCACTGCAGTGCAATGCATGCTTTGAGCGTCCTCCAACGCAAGCTCTGATGTGAAAGAGCCCTTATCAAACCCTCAATAGCTGATGCCTTCAGTGACTACTACCATGCTCTTTACAATCTTAATGAATCATCCACCCCCCAACCCACCCAATCTCTGATTAACAACTTCTTATCTAAACTTAATTTACCAACTATCTCGGAAGATCAAAAATCCACAACGCAGAAATCACAGTCTCAGAAGTCCTAAACACCACCCTAAAATTCAAACCCAATAAAGCCCCTGGGCCCGATGGCTTGCCAAATGAATATTACAAGTAATTTGCTCCAATATTCTCTCCCAAATTGGCCTCAACTCTTTCATTTCAACAGGCCAAATTCCCACAGAATATACAAAAGCTATTATAACAGTGATCCCCAAACAAGGGAAAGACCAGACCAGCCCCTCCAACTTCCGACCCATCTCACTTTTGAACTGCGATTTGAAATTGTATGCAAAAATACTAGCTAACAGGCTATTTAATGTTTTACCTTGCATCACTGCATTAGATCAAGTAGGTTTTACCAAGGGCCGCCAAGCCGCTGATGGGACCAGGAGATTCATTAACATACTTCACTCTGTGGGCTCGGGTCAGAGGCCTTCTCGGTTTCTAGCTTTGGACGCGGAGAAGGCCTTTGATAGAGTCCACTGGGGATTCCTGAGTGAGGTCTTGGGCAAATTTGGAATCCTAGGTCATTTCCATCAAGCGGTTATGGCCCTTTATAAAACTCCAGCAGCTTCAGTTCTGGCTTCCTCTTAAACAATTCCCTATATCAAACGGCATTAGAAAGGGCTGTCCCCTATCCCCCCTAATTTTCATTCTAATTATGGAAGCCCTGGCAGAAGCCATTCGCTCTAACCCCAACATTAAAGGGGTTACAATTGGAACACGATCCCCAAAGATAAGCCTCTTTGCAGACGATGTGCTACTAACTGTCACAGACCCTCATCTCTGTCCAACACATCTCAGACACCCTAACAGAATTTTCTAAGGTTTCACTATATAAAGTTAATGAATCTAAATCGTCCCCATTAGGTATTAACATATACAAAACACTGAAGGATAAAATCTCTTAAAAATTCCCCTTCACATGGGCCAAAAACATTATTTCCTATTTGGGCATACAAATCCCATCTTCCACCCACAAACTTTACAAGGCCAACTTCCCACCTTTACTAAAAAAGATCCAAGAGGAGTTGACTAACTCCCTTTGAATTCTCAATCTCTGGGAAAATAGCAGCCTATAAAATGGCAATATTCCCAAAGATTTTAGATCACTTCAGACCCTACCCATTGCTATTCCTCCTTGAATTTAAACAAAGTAATAAACCAATTTTTATGGGAAAAAAAAAAAAAAAAAACAGGTTATCTTTTCAAACCCTGACAGCTAGCCCATTAGAAGGTGGTTTCGGACTACCTAACCCCCTACAATATTATCATGCTTCCATACTAGACATGTCTTAATTCTGGTGGCGGAATGCTCCTGGAAAATGTTGGGTTTATCTAGAAAAATCCCTTATCAAAGGAGATCTCTCAGATTTACTCTACATTAATTGGTCAGACCTTACCTCCCACATAGACCCTCATCCTACCATCCACCCGACTCTCACATCGTGGGTCTATCTAAAAAAAACACTCATTCAAAAACCAAACGATGGCTAACACCCACCTCCCGCTTTCTGCGATAAACCTAGTCATCCCCAACATAAACTTAAATAAGTGGTTCAGTTTGGGAATTTCAGAGCTAGACGACATATGGTCTGCTACGCAACTCAAACCCTTTGAATTTCTAAAGTGGAAATACAAACTCCCAAATAGGGAATACTGCACATATTTACAACTTAAGCATTTTCTGAGCTCCTTTAACCCCACCCCCATCTCTATTCCTCAAGTAATATGGGACTTCATATCTAAACCAAAATCCACCCCTAAGGGAGGCATAACTTTTTGGTATAACCTTATCAATAACTCCCACCCCCCACTTTTTCTAAACCTCTTAAAATTCTCCAAATGTGCCACCCATAGTGAGACCTCCAAGAAGAGCTTATATAAAATGGTACCTCACTCCCCAAATCTTAGCTACGTTTTCCCTCCAACAATCCCCAACTTGCTGGAGAGGTCGTCATCACACGGGTACAATACTACACATTCTATGGGAATGCCCCAAGATAACCCCATATTGGTCTTTTATCTTTAAAATCATCTCTGCAATAACTAAAACACACATTTCTCCTCCTTTGCTGGCCCTCTTCCTCTTAAATATAGACCAATTCCCCCCTCAACAGAAACTAGGGATCACCCACTTGACATGTGCGGCCAGACATCTTCTGGTGTCAAACTGGAACCAGATTGATGCTCCTTCTATATCTTCGGCATTTAACTTAGCTGATCATAACCTCAAAATGGAGTACTTGATAAAAGTCCCGTAACAATCAAAACACATGGCAGCATGACTGGTCTTTTGACTAGTATACCTTATCAGTAAGCACTTAATTTAGTTTAATCTCACCCAACACTCTGAGACCTTACCTCCAGTGTAGACTCCTCCCCCCTAGTCCGTACCCCACCCACCCTCTTGTCCTGCCTTCTGAACTAGCAGATCCCAGTTTTGGGGCAAATCCAGATCTACCTGTTTATATACAGGCTTGAGATTCAGATCCCTACCCCCTCCTCGCTACAATTTATCCTCATATGATATCCACCATCCTCTAAAACCCAATCAGTAAAGCTTGCCTACGCCATCTAGACAAGAATGAAAGAATTATAATCTTACTTCAAAAAAATTAACTCTTGTCTAACACTTCAGTTTTTTTTTTAATTTTTTTATGCTCCCTGGATATTAACCAAGCAAGGTTCATCGTTGAATTAGACGGTTGTTACTTGTGTTGTCGTTTCATCTCATTTGAATGCTATACAAAATGCTCCACTGATTTTTGAGGTTTATCTCTATTAAAATGAATAAAAAAAATGACAAAAAAAGAAAGTGGAAAATATTCTTACCAACAAGATTTCTGGGCACCTGAATGAAATCCTCAACAAACTCCAAGTAACTTCGCGCTTTTTTGACTGCTTCTGCACTCTATTGGAAAGTAAGCAAGTTTAAGATTACATTTGTATACTTGCAACCTTCTGAGAGATCTGTTAAAATAAATCTGCTGCTTCTTGTACATAATTTACAAAATGATCTACTCTATACACACACACTGTATAATAAATTCTTAAAAACTAGAGCTAGAATACTGTAAAAAAAAAATGGGGGTGGAACCCCCCACATAATACCCAATCCAAGGGGCTAGGTTGATCAGGCTGTGTCACTTACCACTGCTCTGGCATCTTTTTTTGAAGAGAGAAAAAAATGGCTGCAAACCTGAAAGTCCTTCTGAGGTCACTGCAGCGTCTCAGCTCTCTGCTCATCAGTGCACAGAGAGGCAGGAAAGGGGCATACCTAACGCCAAAGAGTGCAAGAGTGCAATTCCTGTAAAAGACGCCTATTAGGCTATTGACTAGCTGCTGTTGTGAGATTTCGAAGGGGGGCAGCTGAGAGAAGGGGGGCAGACAGTGGCACTAAGTGGACACTGGAGGCATGTCTTAGAGAAAGGAGCATGCCTCTGCATCCTATTTCACACTGCCTTAATTGTAACTGCTAGTTATCAGGTATTTGTACAAGAGTAACTCCGATCACGATAGTCTGCAAAGGACTTAGCTAGTCAAACTCCACACTGAAGTAGTAGCCTTAACCTTTCCCTTATTGTTCCTGGTGGCTGCTCAGCCTGCCATGAGATTCTACTCAGACATGCAGGAAGATTTACCAGCAAAATGTCAAGTCTGCTTTATAAGTTGTTTTTTTTAGATAGCAAATACCTGTCAATAGTATTGTGTATTCGAATCAGTCTGCTGCATGTAGGATTTTTTTTTTTCTCACCACAAGCAGCAGTTTGATTTCAACAGGCTTCGAATCACCCCTAGTTGAACCAAACCCTTAGAGAAAACTGCTACCGGTATTTCAAAAGGAGTAGTCATTGCATCAGTGGTACATTTACCTCCTCCAACAAATGCATGATACCTCGAAGCAAAACTACGGGCATCAAATGTTGGAATCATATTTTAAAAAAGGACACACTTTACACTTGGGAGGGCGGGGCCTGTCAGACAGCTGCACGAGGAGGATTTTTGATAGATTTGATGCTGAAATCTACTGGATATCGCTGGGCAGATTTGATCTATGGCCAGATCAACCCAGTAACTGCAGAATTACAAATTCCAGCATATCTTACTTGAAAATATACATTACTCTACTGAATTTCTTTTTTCTATCCTTTGTACTGGTTGAACTCGATGGACGTGTCTTTTTTCAACCAAAATAACTATGTAACTATGAATAATTTTAGTTTTTGCCTCGATATGGGCTTTAAGAAATTTGAATATCTTATACACTGATGCTCAAAAGAATTAAAACATTTATCTAGCAGCTTCTTTAAAATGAACAGGAAACAAAACACATACTAACCTCACCGTAGATTCTAAATGTTCCGCTGTCTTCTTCTAATTCAATAGCTGTAATACCCGGAACTTTTCTAGCTTGCTGGATATTATTTCCATGTGTACCGATTGCCAGCCCCATTAAATCTTCTCGGACAACAAATTCTTCATGAAACGCTGCTGCAAGTTGCTTTGTACACTACAAACAATGTGAAGTGGTTAGCTACATATGATTAAATACATTAAAGGATGACCGTGTCTAAAATGAAATAAAAAAAAACTCGCTTGTCAATCTCCTCTTTATCCATAAAGGGAATCTGTACGATCCTGGCTTTTAATCGCCAGTTTTAGGCAGGGTTTACTAACAAAAATCATATCCGCTAACCAGGAAGTTAATTATCTATCTAGTTACAGTATACTACAAGTTTTTATTACAGTGAATTATCTGCACTCAGTTCCCAGCATGTGGCAGGCAGCGTCCTTCCCCCTCACAGAGCTATGCGAGGAGTAAAAGCACACAGGGCCTGGAGAGGGCGTGCATAACTTCTCCCTATGACGGCAGAGGCAGCACAATCCTCCCTGGGTCGACAAAGCTTGACAAAGAAAAGATGATTAGATATATTAGAGAGTGCAACTAGAAAAGGCTGCAGTAATCCAGACCACATTAGAACAGGTATAGGTACTTATATAAAAGAAATAAGGCTGAAAATTGTTACATAGTATCTTTAAGGACCACAGTGTTAAACCCCCCTAGTGACCAGGCCTTTTATTCCCCTCCCTCATCTGCCTATCACAACGATCGGCTGTAATAGGCTTCAGCCTATCACAGTGGATCACTTTTGTCCCCCCAGGGGGACAGCAGTGTCACACGGCTGTCCCCAGTACAGCGCCGCTGCCTTAGATCGCAGCGCTGTACCAGTACTATTAGATGGCGCTGCTGGGAGACTGAAGGCGGAGCTCCATCAGAGTGGAAATGCGCGCGCGCTCTTCTGAAAAGCCCATTCCCATTTGTTCACGCCAATCGGCGTGGAGCGGTCCTGGGGCTACCGCACTGCTCATGCCAATTGGCGTGGAGCAGTCAGCAAGAGGTTAATACAGAAAGCATAAGAAACTACTAGTTGGAGGTTTAGCTTGTGCTGCTGAAAAATAAAATGGCTTTGGTGTACACAGGAGGAAGAGAAACAGGAGCTCAGACATTTCTCAACCATTTTCACCTTTTGGACGTGTCTTTCACGTCCAAAAAGCTGCTGCTCTGCGCCGGTGCGCTCCCGTGCCGCCCCCCCCCCCCCCCCCCCCGGTAGCCCGGAGTTCAATGAATGGGAACATTGGTCCCATTCATTGATCTAAGTCCCGGTAGGAAATCAGACAGCTTCTTTTCAGATGCTGCGGTCTTTGAGGAAAAAAATAATAATAATAATTACGTCCTAGTTCCTGTAAGCCAGCGTGCTCGCTCAGAATTGAAAACAAAACAAAAACAATCACTGTGGCCATCTTGTTGCCAAATAAAACTACATGCACATACATTTTTATTACAAAAAGACAAAATAAATTACATTTAAAATTAACTGTTTACCTCTCACACCCATACCAAATACTCATTGTATGCAAAAAAAAAGGGTCCAGTGTGCATGGATCCTCAATGTGAGTTTTATGTTATATTTTGTGATTGAAATTTAATAAATGCATAAATATCCAAGGAAGTCCCGCTACACCAAGAGGTAGGGTGAAGTAGAAAAAATACTTTATTGTAAATCCATCTTAATCCATTACCAGCGTACAAGTAAAAAGCTCACGCGTATTGGAGCAATGTGTGGCTCCTTAATCATAGCTTGCCAAGACAGGTGTTCATACAGATTATATAGGATACAGGACCACACCCTTAAAGGTGTGAGTCTTAGCCTTAAAGGTACAAGCATCAAAAAAGCTAAAAGTGGAGTATACCACAATATATAAATATAAAACAAAATCTGCATAAAAGCACAATATACTGCATCAGATTATAGCAACCTGTCATACATAAATGTAATAATAACATAGTATCTGGACAAAATGCATGACTATTAAACAGGGAAGGGAGGCAAGGATGAGCAAGAGAAGCAAGGGATGCAAAAAAAAAAAAAAAAGGGGGGGGAAGCAAGGGATGCAAAAAAAAAAGGGGGGGGAAGCAAGGGATGCAAAAAAAAAAGAAAAAAGGTGGGGGGAGGCAAGGGATGCAAAAAAAAGGGGGGAGCAAGGGATGCAGAAAAGAAAAAAAAAAAAAAAGGGGGAAGGGGGGGGGGTTGCAAGCAGAGAAAGCAGGCCCAGTTTATATACACATATATGTGCAACACATCAATGTATTCATTTATCATAGAATGTATGAAGGTCTAATCGGGAATTTAATCCCAAGGGGGAGCGTGTCCCCAATTTCCAGATCCAAAAGGCCTCCCGCTTCAATAACTTGCCATATAGGTCTCCTCCCCTTAATGAGGGTGTTACTCTTTCTATACCTTGGAACCTAAACCCAGACATATTGCCTAAATGGACATAAAAAAAGTGCTTGGATAGACTAGATGCGTGCGTAATAAAAGTTTTGTTCTTGAGACATCTCCCGGCACCATTATAGTGCTCTGAGATTCTTTGGCGAAGAGGACGCGTGGTGCATCCTACATATTGTATCTCACATTCTGTGCAAGTGACTAAATATATAACATTATAGGTCTGACAGTTAATATACTGTCTCATATCATAATTGTTGTGTCTGGAAAGTGAGATAATTTCTCGTGTCTGGTCATGATCCCTACAATATCTGCAGGTACTATAGCCACATTTATACGAACCTATATGTGTGAGCCATGTAGGTTTAGGCCTATTTGTACTCTGAAATAAACTGGGAGACAAGGTAGTTTCACAGAGTAGGGGCACGCCTTGAAGAAAAGCCACAACCCTCCTTCAAAACAGTATGAAGTTTAGGATCCGAATGAAGAACAGGCAAATATTTTTTAATAATATTGACAATTTGGTTGTATTCCAGACTATACGAGGTAACAAAACCAACCCCTTTATTATGTTGCCTGTTCCTGCAACCGGATCTGGGAGTAAGTAAATCTGACCTTGTCTTAAGTAAGACCTGATCTCTTGCTCTCAAGACTTTGTCCTCACGATACCCGCGATCACGAAGTCTTGATTGTACCAAATCCAGCTCTTGCTGCAACATAGCCGGATCAGAGCAGTTTCTTGCCGCTCTGATCATTTCCCCATATGGAATTGATTGCAGTGTATGTCTCGGATGACAACTAGTCGCCAATAGTAGCGTATTGCCAGCACATTCTTTTCTAAATGTTTTGGTTAATACCCTCTGTGATGTAGCACAGCCACTCAAATGGAGATCCAAATAGTTAATCTGTGTGCCATTATGGGACATCGTGAAGGACAGATTTAAATCATTGTCATTACAATAAGTAAGGAACCCGGGTGAATCACTTTCAGGGCCCCTCCACACCAGCAGCAGATCATCTATATACCTAGCGTACCAAAACAAAGAATCAGAAAAGGGGTTGCACTACCCAAAGATGCGGAGCTCCTCCCACCATCCCATGTACAAATTGGCTAGGGATGGGGAGAATTTGGCTCCCATAGAAGCTCCGCATCTCTGGAGATAGTACACCCCATCAAACATAAAATAATTTCGACTAAGTAGATGATCTACCGCTAGGAGGAGAAAGTCACAAACGGTGGATGTAAATGACCCATATTTTCCGATATGAAAATCTAGAGCTTTCAGAGCCAACTTATGGGGGATGGAAGAATACAAGGAAGCCACATCCATTGTAACCCAGACAAAGGATGGCTCCCATTGCAAGGGTTCCAAGCTTGATAAGAGGTGCGTCGTATCCCGCAAGAAGCCCGGTAGACGACGCACCAGAGGTTGGAGGCACCCGTCCACCCACTGTCCAAGACGCTCCCCCAAGGAACCAATGCCGGCCACTATGGGACGGACCTTGGGGGGTACATCAGATTTATGGACCTTAGGTAGATGATGGAAAATGGGCGTGACGGGCGCCTCCACCAAAAGATAGTCCCTTTCCTTCTCACTGAAGATTCCCAATGAAACCCCCAGATTAAGGAGCTGTTGAAGCGCAGTCTTAAAGCGACCAGTCGGATCACTAGACAGAGCCTCATAGGTGGTAGTGTCCTCTAGTTGGCGTAGTGCCTCTTCTCTATAGGCAGCCGCATCCAGGACCACCACAGCCCCTCCCTTATCTGCACTGCGAATAACTATCGCCTTATTTTGGAGGCATCAAAGTGCCTCCTGTTCCTGCCACGTTAAATCAGAGGTCGCTCTATTGGCTCTCTTGATCTGCACAAGTTCTTTTTCCACCAAATCTTGGAAAGTGTCCACGATTGGTGTTCTGGTCCGGATGGGATAGAAGTAGGGATTGGAGGTGGCCACGGGGATTTAATAAATGACTCCCTGTGTTTTTGGAACTAACAGTCTGCATTGTGGTTTATCCCTTGATGGTGGCCAGGACCTATTATTGTTTGAGCACTGGTGACTGCAGGCGAAGACAGGAGATTATAACTTACTGCGCTGAGGAGTTTATATATCTGGTCTTGTTATTCCATTGTGGAGTTCCTCTGGCAGCGGACTATATTGTTTCATTACTGCGCTCATATCGTTCTACAGTATATTGCATCAAGTTTAACAGTGTGCTGACCATTTTCTAAATGGAGGACAGAGAATTGCATTGATCACAGTGAACAAACAGGACGCAGGAGAGGAGAAAGATGAGTAGACTACACAGGAGGCAAGTATGACCTGCGTATGTTTAAAAGAAAACCTGAACTGAAAATTAACGGAGCACTTTCGCGAAATTTAAGCTATTGAAATTACTTAAGTAGCATGTTGGTAATAGGAAGCGCAACACATTAGATAGTGTTTTTGTTTACAAATGTCTGCTGGATAGGATAATTTAAAGAAAACCTGAACTGAATATTAAAAGTCAAAACATACACAAGTTATACTTACCTTCCGTGTAGTCTACTCAATCTCTTTCTCCTGTCCCGCGTCTTGTTTGTCCACTGTGATCAAGTGAATTCTCCATCCTCCCATTTTGAAAATGGCCATTACCCCATAACAAATTTCTGATCAGCACACTGTTAAACTAACATTGACCACTTGAGCCATAGGGAAAACATGGGCATGACCTGGCACATCAGTTGTCCTTTCAGCTATAACAGACAGCAGCTGATATATTTCAGTTCTGAAAAAATGTCAGAAGAAAATGGTGAGCTTCTGAGAGGAACTGATGGCAAGGTAACTATGTAATGTTCATTTGAAGTTACCTCGTGTTTAGTTTTTTAAATAGTTTTACTCAGTTCAGGTTCCCTTTAAAGCACACAACGTCAGTAAGGCCGTGTCCCACTTGAACTGAAAACTGAATTTTTTTGTCCGTTCTCTGCTCATCACAAAACTGACTGCGGTCATTTTATACATATGAGCTTTTCACATTTGTCAGTTTGTAATTAGATTCATTGCAGTAAGCAGGCCACACGTCCGTACAGTCAGTGATAATCCCGGGCAGGCATTCCCCATACAGCCTATGGTGGTAACGCATCTACCCCGGGTTCCAACAAAACCACAGTGGACACTATGCTGTACGCTCGTGATCCGGCTGCAGATGGGAACTGAGCCTAAAGGCAAGCAACATACTCTTCTGTTCAGTTAGGCTGTGATAACAGCGGATCTCTCTTCCCTCCTTGCTGTGAGAATAAAGCCTGTTCTTGTAATGCAAGCTCAGTCAGCAGCATTGTACAGTTATGTGCTGTGGACATTATTGGGTAAACAGGCAGAGACTGGATTCCACAGCACATATCAATACACACTTTTGAACCTGCATTACTAGAACAGGCTTTGTCAGCAAGGAGAGAGCCATCAGCTGTCATCACAGCCTAACTGAACAGTACAAAAGTTTATTGAATACCATAACACATTAAAACCATTTAAAAATACATGAAAACATGAACAGCCACCACAACAATAATCTGTTGGGAGATCTCCCCACAGATTATTGTTCTGGTGGCTGTTCATGTTTTTTTTAAATGGTTTTAATGTGTGTTATAGTGTTCAATAAACTTTTGTATTTATTTATACAAGGTGGTGCAGCCGCATGTTTTTCAGGATTTCTGTTTCTTTCACTATTTGGGTTTCTCTGTAACCCTGAGGCTAGCACACCTCAGCATTGGGTGGTGCGGATCATTTCATATTTTTTGCAGCCTAACTGAACAGAGGACATTGCTGTCCTTACTGATGCCAGGATCTGCACGTGTGCTATAAATTAACCTATCCAGCCGACTTTTTAAACAAAAAAAAAAAAAAAAAACACACTACTCTTCCTATTAGAAATATGCTACTAGGGTAATCCCAGTAGCCTAAATTTCGCTGTAGTGTCGCTTTAAAAAGGATACGAGGCCCCCCCAAAAAATGCATCTTTACATACTTGCGGCTTCTTCCAGCTCCTAGAAGTCTGTCCCTTGCAGCAGTTCCAGTATGTCCGCCAGTCTTCTGCTGTCCCCTCCAGAGTGGCCTGCGACCGACCCGGCCAGCGGCTTCTGCACATGCTCGGGTGCATGCACCACTTGCGCTCCTGGAGCCAGGAGTGTTCTGTGCAGGTGCAGAAATGCAAGCGCACCTGCAGAAGCCACTGACCCGACCGAGGCAAAGGCTGCTACAGAGCGGGGCTACAGAGGACAGAGTGAGAGCAGGATTGCAGCAAGGGAAGAAGCGTGCTGCATCTTTAAGTACCCTTGTGAGACACCCGTACAAACTATTTTCTTGACAGATGGCCTTCAACTAAAATGGCTGCCTTGACAAAGTTCAGGCTGGCGTGTGTACGAAGATTTATTCAGTTTTTTGTTTTGATTGGCCACTAATTGGATTATTTCTGCATTTAATGATTTCCTGTAGTCTTGCTTAGTTTTTTTCGACATTTTACTTACTTCTAAATGTTTGGTGGCTTCTTCATTTCTTGACATGAGCATCAGCTTTGTGCGAATACTGCGTAAGTGCATGTCACTTAGTATATTTACCCGCTTCACTGTTGCTTCACTGGCAGACTTCAAATAAAGACAAAAAGTTGAGTGAAAAAAAAATGTGTATGCAAAAAGTACTGCAATCTTTTAAAACAAGTAGTTTACTCATATTTGTAAAATAAAAAAACTTTTGAATACACACACACACACACATATACATATATACACACACACACATATACATACACACACACACACACACACACACACATATATGCATACACATACATACACATACATATATACATACACATACATATACATATACATACAGTGGAGGAAATAATTATTTGACCCCTCACTGATTTTGTAAGTTTGTCCAATGACAAAGAAATGAAGTCTCAGAACCGTATCATTTCAATGGTAGGTTTATTGTAACAGTGGCAGATAGCACATCAAAGGGAAAATCGAAAAAAACCTTAAATAAAAGATAGCAACTGATTTGCATTTCATTGAGTGAAATAAGTTCTTGAACCCTCTAACAATAAAAGATTTAATACTTAGTGGAAAAACCCTTGTTTGCAAGCACAGAGGTCAAACGTTTCTTGTAATTGATGACCAAGTTTGCACACATTTTAGGAGGAATGTTGGTCCACTCTTTGCAGATCATCTCTAAATCCCTAAGGTTTCGAGGCTGTCTCTGTGCAACTCTGAGCTTGAGCTCCCTCCATAGGTTTTCTATTGGATTAAGGTCCGGAGACTGACTAGGCCACTCCATGACCTTAATGTGCTTCTTCTTGAGCCACTCCTTTGTTGCCTTTGCTGTATGTTTTGGGTCATTGTCATGCTGGAACACCCATCCACGACCCATTTTCAGTTTCCTGGCAGAGGGAAGGAGGTTGTCGTTCAGGATTTCACGATACATGGCTCGGTCCATTTTCCCGTTAATGCGATTAAGTTGTCCTGTGCCCTTAGCAGAAAAACACCCCCAAAGCAAAATGTTTCCACTCCCATGCTTGACGGTGGGGACGGTGTTTTGGGGGTCATAGGCAGCATTTTTCTTCCTCCAAACACAGCGAGTTGAGTTAATGCCAAAGAGCTGAATTTTGGTCTCATCAGACCACAGCACCTTCTCCCAGTCACTCACAGAATCATTCAGGTGTTCATTGGCAAACTTCAGACGGGCCTGCACATGTGCCTTCTTGAGCAGGGGGACCTTGCGAGCCCTGCAGGATTTTAATCCATTGCGGTGTAATGTGTTTCCAATGGTTTTCTTGGTGACTGTGGTCCCTGCTAATTTGAGGTCATTCACTAACTCCTCCCGTGTAGTTCTAGGATGCTTTTTCACCTTTCTCAGAACCATTGACACCCCACGAGGTGAGATCTTGCGTGGAGCCCCAGAGCGAAGTCGATTGATGGTCATTTTGTGCTCCTTCCATTTTCGAACAATCGCACCAACAGTTGTCACCTTCTCTCCCAGCTTCTTGCTAATGGTTTTGTAGCTCATTCCAGCCTTGTGCAGGTCTACAATTTGGTCTCTGACATCCTTGGACAGCTCTTTGGTCTTTCCCATGTTGGAGAGTTTGGAGTCTGCTTGATTAATTCTGTGGACAGGTGTCTTTTATACAGGTGACTAGTTAAGACAGGTGTCCTTAATGAGGGTGACTAATTAAGTAGAAGTGTCTAACCACTCTGTGGGAGCCAGAACTCTTAATGGTTGGTAGGGGTTCAAAAACTTATTTCACTCAATGAAATGCAAATCAGTTGCTATCTTTTATTTAAGGTTATTTTTTTCGATTTTCCCTTTGATGTGCTATCTGCCACTTAAAATAAACCTACCATTGAAATGATACTGTTCTGAGACTTTTCATTTCCTTGTCATTGGACAAACTTACAAAATCAGTGAGGGGGGGGGGGTCAAACATACATATATATATATATATATATACATATATATACATATATACATACACATACATACACATACATACACATACATACACATACATATACATACATACATATATATATACATATATATATATACATATATACATACATATATATATATATATATATATATATATATATATATATATATATATATATATATATATATATATATATATATATATATATATATATATATATATATATATATATATATATATATATATATATATATGGTTGAAGGTTCATATTGGCAGGCGTTCACAAGTCAGGAACTCCCTGCATTTGGACTATAAGATGCAGTGACTTTTCCCCTCTTGTAGTCCAGAAAATACAGTGTGGGGTGTGTGTTGTGGGGTGTGTGTTGTGGGGTGTGTGTTGTGGGGTGTGTGTTGTGGGGTGTGTGTTGTGTGGTGTGTGTGGGGGGGGGGGGTTGTGGTGTGTGTGGGGGGGGGCGTGGCGTGTGTGTGAGGGTTTTGTGTGTGTGTGTGTGGGGGGGGGGTGTGTGTGGTGTGTGGGGGGGGGTGTGTGGGGTGTGTGTGTGTGGGGTGTGTGTGTGTGGGGTGTGTGTGTGTGTGGTGTGTGTGTGGTGTGTGTGTGTGTGGTGTGTGTGTGTGTGGTGTGTCATTTGAAAGTATGCCCATAACTAGGCTATTATGTTCAACACTAAGATTAAGAGTAATATATAGATACAGTATAATTTAAAAATATCTGAAGCAATAAAGTTCATTTTAAATACATACCCACGTAGGGGGAAAGTTCTGGTTACCACAGAGCATTCTGGGTCATCAATCCACCCAGTCATTCCCAGTGGAAGTCACCAGCCTTGTGTCCCTGAATACTTCAGCAGAGGAGCGCATTTTTGGAAGAAATCAGTGGTGAGAGTACTTCCAAAGGCTCCACAAGCAGTGCCGAAGACCAGAAAGAACAAGTAACTTGCACCATGAACTGGGCATGAACAGGATGGAGCGAGGACCGGGAGGGTTCTATGGCAAACCGGAACTTTCCTTCTACATAGGCATGTGTGAAAAGTGAAGTGATTTTTTTCTGCTTCATATTTTCTTTAGGCATACAAAGAATGGTATAAACATTTTAATTTTAGATTAAAGTTGTCAAATGATTAGAATATTACTGCCCCAATCCAAAGCATGTAACAGTGTACTGATAAAAAAAGGGTATAAACTCACCAATATCATTAATTGATTAGATTCTGCGTTAAAATACACTCGACATGCTCCTACGGCTTTCTTGAACTCTTTATGTACACTTTCACTGGCACACCTGCAGAAGTTAAAATCATATTTTAAACACTACCAATGGTTGGATGGTACCTTAACTCAAAGGCACAGGGGGGTTCACAATCTTTCTTCACTAAAGTCAGCTGCATTTGCTTTAGAACTCATCTTACGGCTTTAGTAACTTGGGTCACACTCCTAAACTATGCAGCCAGAAGAGTTAACACCGGATTTAAACAAACACAGAACATTTATATCACGCTTTTCTCCTGGCGGACTCAAAGCGCCAGAGCTGCAGCCACTAGGCCGCACTCTATAGGCAGTAGCAGTGTTATGTGAATGTTTACCGTTCAAAAAAAGGAAAAGTCAGATACTCACCTAAGGAGAGGGAAGGCTCGGTCCTAATGAGCCTTCCCTCTCCTCTCCCGGTGCCCGGTCCCGCGCAGGATTACCGTGGCAGTATTCGACCAGTTCGGTCAAATACTGCCACTTCCGCATGCCGAAGGGAGCTTTCGGAAGCCTTCGGGAGCACTCGGGCTCCCGATGACGCGGCCGCTCCATACACGCATGCGCGAGCGCCCTCTATGACGCGCTCACGTAGTATGGAGCGGCCCGTCTTCGGAAGCCCGAGTGCTCCCGAAGACCTTCGATGTCCCTGCGGCGGCGGACGCGAACGGAGGAGCCAGCGCAGCACCGAGGGCCCCGGGAGAGGGAAGGCTCATTAGGACCGAGCCTTCCCTCTCCTTAGGTGAGTATCTGACTTTTCCTTTTTTTGAACGGTACCCATTGGCTTTAAGGACTCTTGCCCAAGGTCTCCTACTGAATAGGTGCTGGCTTAGTGAACAGGCAGAGCCGAGATTCGAACCCAGGTCTCCTGTGTCAGAGCCCTAAACCATTACACTATCCAGCAACTTTCAATTTACAATTACTAGGTCACTGATTGAGGCCTCTTTTCGACAGTTGATAGGCCGTGAAATGCCTCTCAAACTCACAACTGCTTGCTGCTGCCTGGTAACTGCTTGCTGAGCACACAGCTCAACTCTGTGGAAAAGAGGACTTAGAAGGTTCAAAACAGGGAGCCAGAACTGACAGTGAAGTAAATAAGCCAAAGTACCCATATACTCTCAATTTTCAAGGTACCCATATAATCTGTCACTGTGATCGAATCTTCCCAAGATCGGTGTCCCAACAGGCAGAGTATGGTTTGCAGCATTAACCTTGTAAACAGTAGAGAGCAGATCAGAAGCAATTTCAGATATTTCTGACTTATCGAATGTAAAAATTATAATAGTAGGCATTGAGCTTAGAGCAAAACATTTAAGTACATTTGAAGTCAGTCAGTACATGAAAAGCCATAAATTTGAATGATAGAAAAAAAAAAAAAAAAAAGGAAAAATAGGCCTTTTAAAGGGATTATGATACAATTGGTTTAGTGTTCCTTGTAATGTGGACTGGAAATTCTCTAAGTACTAAATACAAGTGGCGAAAGTAGTTTGCTACTTTCATGGACTTCAAAATCTAAAAAAGTGAATATTATTGTTGCTGTAATATTATTGCTGTGAATATTATTGTTGCTGTAAAAGCTGCATTGCAGACCTAGTTTCCCAGCAGTCATGGTCATCCACAGAGTGAGGCCGTCCATTTGACTATATGCATGAGAAAACCATCAGATGTCATTTTAAATAGAAAAAAAAACACTACTGTATTAGCACCCCACTTGCGAACTGCTAACCAAAAGCTGAGACCTCATAAGCAGGTCATACACACAGATTTAGCAGAATCCCCTATCAAAATAGCTTTAAAGAGAACCTGAGGTGGGTTCTAAGAATCCTATTAGCACACAGAGGCCGGGTCTGCATATCCTGCCCAGCCTCTTTTGCTATACTGCTCCCCCTAGGCCCCCCTGCATTCTGCTGTCCCCCATAAATCACACAGCCGTGCTAGAGACACACAGTGTGTCAATAGCCAGCTGTTCATCTACACTGACTCGCCGCTCCATCGCTTCCTCTATTTCTCCGCTCCCTGCCTGCGTCTCTTTCCTTCAATCAGCGGGGAGGGAATGGATGCAGGTGGGGAACGGCGTCATACAGGAGGCAGGGGGAGCGTCAAGAGTGACAGTGTAGATGTAAACAGCCGGCTAGCGATGTCGCTAGCATGGCATTTGATTTATGGGGATAGAGCGCAGAGGGGGCCTGGGGGAAGACAGTATAGCAACAGAGGCTGGGCATTATATGCAGACCCAGCCTCTGTGTGCTAACAGGATTCTTAGAATCCACCTCATGTTCTCTTTAACACTAAATGTATATACCATTTCATCTAGTGTGGCAAGATAGGTAACAAACAATTGCTTACTGGAAATGGTTAGTGAAATACATAAAGTTAAACAGTAAGAAAGCAAACCCCTCTGAGGGCCCTTTTCCACCTGCAATCGCTAGCGTTCACGCTGAACGCTAGCGATTGCTGAATCGCAAAACCGGCGATTCCCCCGACGTTTGCGGCCGCGATTTTGCTATGCTATGCACTGCATAGCAAAATCGCGGCAATTATCGCTCCGCCGCGCGTTCGCGTTCCCGACAAAAGCGAATCGCGGTAGTGGAAATGACCTACCGCGATTCCTATGTTAAAAAGCAAACCGTAGCGATTGTAAAATCGCTAGCGGTTTGCGGTTTTGCGATTCAGCCAGCGCAAACGCGCTGGTGGAAAAGGGCCCTAAGGGATACTTGCTTCAGGATCCTAATGAGGCTTCCCCCGTACTGGCTATCCCAACGATGGAAGCCCTTGAAACCACAGATGACAAGGATGTCAGCAGTGGCGCAGTAGTGCCTGCAATATTTACCTACCTCGGCTCCAGTGCAGGCGTGGTAGTGGCTTTACGTGTATTTTGATCAGAGCCCATTCAGAAAGCAGCTAATGCGCCTGCTGGATCGCGGTAGGTAAATATTTACCTCCCCATTGTTCGGGGGATTCCCCCGATTGACTGCCCGGATGGAGGACGACAGGGTAAGCTTCATTAGGAACCAGAGGCGTCCCTGGATGAAATTATCTTCAAGCCCCTCTAACATAAGTAACTTCCTTCAAGAGGAACTGTTGCGAAAATCTTAAAATTTAAAACACATACGAATAAGTACATTTCTCCCAGAGTAAAATGAGCCATAAATTACTTTTCTCCTATGTTGTCACTTACAGTAGGTAGTAGAAATCTGATATTGACAGCAGAAAACAAAGCAAGCGCTCACCAACATGGGCCGCAACTGAATGACTCATCACCTCATATGCACCGCTTAAATAGCTCAAATGCACACTCAGCAATCAGACAGATGCAAAACATATGCAAAACTAAATACTTACCATGCAAAACAGGATAGCACAATGGGTGCTGCTAGCCTGGTGATTTTTATTGTAAAAAATATATACAAATTTACAATACAATAAATAATAAATAATAAAGTTTAGTGACCAAAAATGGTCACATAAGTCAAAGAAAATTGCATACATCTGCATAAACAAACATTTCGTACAGAAAATATGTACAACTCATAAAGTCAAAAATTGACTGTAATGCGTTTCCGCACATTCTTTGAAATCTATATACAAAGGGACTTTTACGCCCAAAACAAGAAAACAAATCTGCCTTATCACAACAATCATTTCCAAGGAAATCTTGTGTCCAAAGAACATCCATAAGGAAGCATTGATCCTGAACAGGAGAATCATGCATTCACTACATCTATACGACGCAAGACTAGACGACATAAACCGCCACCCTGCACCAACCCACTAGTGACCAAACACCAGACATGTAACAAGACGTAATCATGCAGCAACCCACTCACACCAGGAGGGGTAACACACACGAGACAAAAATATTCAAAACTGAAACAAGACGAAACAAAGAACCCCCAAGTAAGCTGGAGGGAAGACTTCAGCTATGTCTGCGGCCGAACATAAAAAATATAGGGAAAATACTCAAAATCTAGGCAGGGTGGATTAAAGATATAGGAAGCCCACCCAGGAAAGACAGAGATGAACTAAGGAGGCCTGATATTCTGCCAAGCAAGAATCCAAGCACTCCTGCCCAACCTACGCCTCTCCGAGCACCGAATCCTGGACACCTCACCAAGAACATTGTTCACCACCACCTGGACAGGGATGGATTTTTGTCTAATAACTAACTGACACCGTGCTAACCATGTGTGCTGTCTAATAGCTAAACTGACTAAATATAAAGTGCATAAATCATAACCCTGGTAGGACCTGAATACTCCATATGCCCACTCAGCGTAACTCAGACGCTCCAGAAAGGGGATACCTAGGATCCCACCCACCTGTTTGCACACCTCTATATTAAAGGGACAATGAAGTAAAAAGTGGTCCATGGATTCCTCGACACCACCGCACTCCTCACGAGGACATCCACGTGTATCCACATTCAAGTACTTAACATTGCTCCTAACATAGAGCTTGCCATGGAAGGAAAGCCAAGCAATATCCCACAATTTATTTGGAATGCGTGGGGAATTAATCATCCTCAAAACCTCTTCCAATTGCACGCTTGGGCAGTCTTTTAAGTACAGTGAGACATGAAAATGAGAGTATCACTCGTTTCGTTAGGTCACGCCTCCCGACCGATTTGACATCCTCCACCGTCAATCCCCACTGTCTTAATTTTTTCAAACACATGACAACATAGGCCGGGAGATAGTCACGGCGAGACCCCAGACTTTTCACTGAGCCACCGCTTTCCCAACTCGTGAGTGAAGTCCCAAACCAGGCTCGAAAAATGCCTACCCAACCAGGCGGGTCCTCTGCAAGCATGCTACCAAGATTGTGTTTAATAAACAGCAGAGAAAAGAAAACAATTGGATTGACCATATCTAAGCCACCTTCCCGTTTGGTTTTGTAGGTGATGTTCCTGCGCATAATGTTTAATCTGTTTCCCCAGAGCATCTGAAAAAACAGACCACAGATCCTCGTATACAGAGATTGGGGCAAAATTGCGACATAGCTGACGTAAAGCAATATTGGAACCAGATGACTCTTGATCAGGTCCACCTTTTCCCTGAAGGTCAAAGACCAATTCTTCCAGCGTGCTACTTTGGCATCGACATCATCTAGCCTACACACCCAATGCTAGCCTGGTAGTTACAGAACTGTGAAAACAAAATATAGGTAGAAGGCTGCGCATCCCTGACCCAATACTGTACAATTGAATGGTTAATCGCTGTGGCGCACACCGCCCCCCCCCTGGACTAAAATGTACGCCCGCATCCAAACAATGCAATACTGGTCTATGGAGAAATTTTAGCTTGCATGCAAAACTATGATGGAAGCTAAAATTTCTCCATAGACCAGTATTGCATTGTTTGGATGCGGGCGTACATTTTAGTCCAGGGGGGGGCGGTGTGCGCCACAGCGATTAACCATTCAATTGTACAGTATTGGGTCAGGGATGCGCAACCTTCTACCTATATTTAGAAATCTGATATTACCGACAGGTTTTGGGCTAGTCCATCTTCATGGGGGATTCTCAGCATGGCCTTTAGTCTTTATAAAGACATTCCCTGAAAATGATTAATACAAAGATGATGGCCAGCCTCTCCCTGCTCGCTGCACACTATTTTGGCAGTGGGACGGAGCAACTGCCATTCGCTAAGTGCTTTTAAAAATAAAAATTACCTGAGAAACACCCCCCCCCCCCCCCCCATGAGAAGATGGGCTAGTCCAAAATCTGTTGGTAATATCAGATTTCTACTACTTACTGTAAGTGACAGCAACGTAGGAGAAAAGTAATCTATGGCTCAATTTACTCTGCAAGAAACGTACTTATTTGTGTTTTAAATTTTACAATTTTCTCGACAATTCCTCTTTAAAAAAAAAAAAAAAAAGTACCAAAGGTAAAAATGACAGAGCCTGTCATGATGGTCTGTCATTTTTACCTTAGGTACTCTAAGCCAAATAAGCCACTAACTGAACGAACAAAATAAAAAAACCTATCGCCCCATGTGCATACTTCTATTGCTTCTGAATAATGTACGCGTTCATTACGTGCACAACATAGCAAGACCCTTCTCTATCGGGATCTGGCAGTTGCCAGCACTAACGTAGCCCTTCAAGCACACACTTCCACGTGCAGCAGTTGTGGTATTCTCTGAGACTGTAGCTAGCCAGCTATTGCAGTCCATTTACTTTACACACGTAAAGCCAGTATAGGAGGCAAACCAGGAAGAGAACGGAGGTAAAGGTGTTAGCGTCTTGACACAGCAGGAACATGTGCTGGATTTCGCCTAATTAGTGCAGTTCAGTACTTTTATTAAAGACAGAGCTGCCTAAATTGCATTTAAAAGGAATATCTATTTCTCATAGCTCTTGCATGAGATGCACCGAACTCAAGATAGGGCAGTAACAACGTGAAAGCCTCAAGAGTAAAACTTTAAAGAGAATCTGTATTGTTAAAAATCACACAAAAGTAAACATACCAGTGCGTTAGGGGACATCTATTACCCTCTGACACAATTTCGCCACTCCCCGCCACATTAAAAGTGGTTAAAAACAGTTTTAAAAAGTTTGTTTATAAACAAACAAAATGGCCACCAAAACAGGAAGTAGGTTGATGTACAGTATGTCCACACATAGAAAATACATTCATACACAAGCAGGCTGTATACACCCTTCCTTTTGAATCTCAAGAGATCATTTGTGTGTTTCTTTCCCCCTGCAGTTCTCATGCACTGAAGTTTCAGGCTACTTGTTTCTTCCTGCAAACAGCTTTGCCCTTGTCTGTAATTCTTCAATATGTGAAAGCCCAGCCAGCTCAGAGGACGATTTATCCAGCTTGTAAAAGATGAGAGAAGAGAGAAGCTGCTCTAATCCTAAATAACACACAGGCAGTGTGCATAGAGGGGCCAGAAAGGGTGAGTTCATAGCAGAACCACAACACTGAAGAACTTGGCAGCCTTCCAGACACAGGCTGACAAGTCTGACAGGGGAAAGATACATTGATTTATTACGGAGACTGTGATAGCAGAAAGTGCTGCAGTAAGCCAGAACACATTAGAATAGCTTTTTGAACTTGTAGGATGATAAAAAAACAGGATGCAATTTTTGTTACGGAGTCTCTTTAAAGAGTAACTGTCAGGCTGCAGAAGCTAATTTAAACCTCTATTCTCCTGTGTTAAACAGTTTAGAAGGAAGCTCAAAAGCCATTAGTGAAGATAAACATTTCAGTTACCTTTGATGTGTGCTTATCTTAAGTCTGTTATAGACCCATAAAGACGCAAGCCGCAGCTAAACTGCAAAGCATTCTGGGGCCCTCCCCTCGGCTGCTAATGAGACGGTACAGGAGCTTCTAATCAGTCCAGCGTGATAACACTGATAAATCTCGGGCAGACTACACTGCAGGAGTCAGCTATTGTTCCTAGCCACATGGCTCATTAATATTCACTGCACACCGTGTTGTTCAAGAACTAGCTTATCTGTGATCAGAAGCAGGCAGGAGATGACGACACATTTGGCTTCACAAACATGGAGCCTGCCATAAGCTGTCAGGAGCATCTATCTCTGCATATACTATATACAAATTCTGTGAAATCCAAACGTGGACAGTGAAATGCATATGTAATGTAAGTACAGCCAATCTTTAGCTACTGATATATGTGTTTATTTTCTCTGAGACCCAATACCTAACAGCTCCTCTTTAAGGTTCAGATCACTGTTTAGGCTAGATGATACATTAAGATACATTTGTAGGTCCAAAAGGATTAAAAAAAATAAATAATAAATCAAAAGACGCCTCTGGGGGCCAATTTTTAGTTTATATATACACCTATTGCTTTCAAATATCTGGGGTCAGAATTGTGCTCCCTTTTAAAGTGCATGGATATTTTTTTATTCTTGCTCTTGATATTTTTGTACACTTAATTTTTAGCCAAAGATGTACAAAAATTTTAAAAAACAAAAAAAAACAAAACACTACTGACGCTTGTAAAAATGTAACTTCTGAGGCAATTTTACCCTCACATTTTAGAAACAAAGGGTACAATTGAAAAGAATAGGTAAAGCTCAGTATATTAAAAGATAACTCACGCTTCTCTTAAGTCTTCAGGAACGTCCACCATGCATTTAAAGAAAGAATTCTTTGTCACAGGCTTGTTCTGATTTACAGGTCGAAGCCGTTCAAATGTGACAATTTCGTTATAGGTAGCATCGCAAGCAGCATATTCAATAACATAAAACTATAATACAAACGAAAAAGAAAAAAGTTCTGTAACATTTTTAATTCATTTATAACAAAATATATTTTCAAAAACCTTCCACACATTTCTATGCACAATGGCTAAATTAAGTTTTCTCCAATGGTGCTCACATGGCAATTTTTCCTAACAATTGTGTCCCATTTTCAAGAGGATGAAACTGAAATACCCTTACACACATGCAGCAATGTAAAAAATATATTTCCCCTTACATTGCAATGTGTACATGAAGCTAAGCAAAGGCCACAAGCCAAACGGTTGAGGTTAAGATTAAAATAATTAAGACTGACTGCTGTGTGGTCAAAAACTCATAAAATGGAAATCTGAGATGGAAAACCAGTGCAGCTTCACTTACCTGGGGCTTCCTCCAGCCCCTAGAAGTCCATCAGGTCCCACGCTGCAGTTCTGTTGTGCTCCAGGCTACAGATGTCCCCTCCAAAATGATCTGTGTCCAAAGCTGGCATCTTCTGCACCTCTTGTGATTGCGACCATGTGGCAGTGAGAATTCCACGCTGGCGCAGTTCAAGTCAGACATGAATAGCGCCAGTGCAGAATGCGCTCAGCCGCAAGGGCACAGTCACGTGAGGCACTCAGCGCGCCCGCACAGAAGATGCTTGTGTTCTTTACCTCGGATTTCCTTCAAGGCGGCCATTATCGATTTTTCCTAGAAATCTCTGCTGCACACTATTTCCGATTGATTTTTGGATTAAATTTATCAAGTCAATCGCTTTAGAGGTGTGTGTGTGTGTGTGTGTGTGTGTGTGTGTGTGTGTGTGTGTGTGTGTGTGTGTGTGTGTGTGTGTGTGTGTGTGTGTGTGTGTGTGTGTGTGTGTGTGTGTGTGTGTGTGTGTGTGTGTGTGTTAAGTGGCCTATGAGGAAGAGGGAAGGAAGATTCAAAATCTGTAGGATTCAATAAGATAGCTCTCAGATCACAAGGTTATGAGAGTGATCTGTTGGCCACATTGACCAGTGTATGGTGAGACTTAGACTGGGTTCACACCATGCAACTTTCCCATCTGATCGATCAGGAATTTCCAACATGTCAAAACCGCTTCCGAGAAAGGGATCGATTTTGAAAGCAGTACTTCAAACAATTGCCAGGATAGTGCCATGTTCTATGCCATAATTCAAACAGTTATACACACACATACTTTGAGGTGGTTTTCCTGGACTCCAATTTCCTTTCTACTCTCTTCCTTTTTCCTCTTTGCCCCCTTCCCATTTGTTCTGGCCCTATCCCCTCCATCCATCCCCTTCCTTGTCCCCCCTTTCGTTTCTCTCCCCCCTTTCCCTCATCCATTTGTTCTCCTTCTTGCTCCATCCCCCTCTTCCTCTTGTCCCCAGCTCCTTTTCTCCTTCCCTTCCTTTCTTCCCTCTCTGCCCCCCTATTCCTCCCCCCCCCCCTTTTCTCCCCTGGTCCTCCCCTTTCTTTCTCCTGTCCTTCCATATTTTCCTATTGCCTCATTTCCGGGACATGTAGACTCCCCCCCCCCTCCCCCTGTCCTCCCTCTTCTGTGTCGATGTCCTTAGTTTACATCTCCAAGGTCCTTTAATGGGCTCTTGGTGCCCTCTGCCTGCCGTGCCTCTCTGTGATCCCTTTCCATTTCTGGACTGTGGATAGATAGATAGATATACATTTATATTTCGGCTTATTTTTACTTTTTGTATGGGTACTTAATATTGTGTTTGGGTATGTGATGTGGCGACCCGTCTGTGGATGCGTCTCCTCTAACGTTTTGAGGTCTCGGTCCGCCGGCATGGGTCCCCACAATGCTATGGGTTAAGAAATTAACCATTTTGCCATTAATATATATTTTTCGTTAGGTTTTTTCCCCCTTTGGCTTTCAATGTCTAAGGGGTGTGTTTACTTATATGTTGATTAGGGTTCTGTTATATATTTTTGCATGACGTGCGGCCGCTCCGCTTTGATCCGCCCGTTTCCCCTCCCCGTCCTCGTTATTGGGCGACTGTCTCTCTCCTGGCTTCCGGTTTGTGCTGGCGTGGCATTTCTGGGTACGCTGTGATTGAGCGCATTTGCGCTCCGTAGATCCGCCGCCCACACGCCCACGTGTTTGCTTGGTGGGCATGTAGCGGTGACGTGGTGGGGTGAGCCGGCGGGCGGGGCGGCGCGGCCAGGCTCCACATTTATAGACGCTGTAATGGCGTCTAGATACTACTTGCGCTGTCTGCCTTTGAAAAGGTCGCTAGTTGCGGCGAAACATGTCAGGCCTTCCTGACAGCGTGTTTTCTCCTCAGCATCACTCCACCTAACACCATCAGGAGCCTTCCATTACCTTGCCCGGACACCTTTGACATGGGACTGGTAACTATGTGGCATCACTGATATCATTACATGCTTCATCCTGCTGACAAGCTGCTTCAGTTTCCCTGCGATTGAGGGACATTTTTTCTTGCTTCTGCTGCATGCGCTTCCATATATGCATGTGCTGCCACCATGTGCTCTACCTATCAGGATCATATTGACAGATGGTCTATTGCCCTGTAATGGAGGGACACTAACCATAGTGCTTACTACATGTGCTTGTTTCATCTGCATCTTATTGACAAGTTTTCATGCCCTGCGATTGGGGGATTTTTGTGGACCATTTCTGCACTTTTTCTCATGGTTGTGCCTCAGAATATGTGCAATAACAATCTTATGATGGACTTGAAATCTATAAGCCACCTGAATTCACCATGATAAACTGTCAGCTATACCTGGTCATGTCCACATGTTGCTGGTTGCTCTAATTTTATCTGCATGCTGATATTCATCTATTACAACTGCTGCCATTAACATCCATCACCAGTGTGCCAGTGGACACCATTTACGGGCCCTGTATCCCATATTTCTGGAATTGGACTTCCTTTTTTGACATTTTGTGGGGGACTGCAGCCCCCTTAGGTTTGGGTTGTGCTGAGGAGGAACATATATCTATTTATTCATTTATATGGGGTTGTCTGTGTTTTAGGGGGGTTTATATGTAGATGTCGTATATATGTGATTTATTATAATAAAGCAATTTTTTACTCTTTTTCATGCACCAGAGAGCTAATTCTCATTTCTTTTTTCTTTTCATTACTTCAAACAATTGATCCCAGATCAGACGTATTAAATTAATCGGATGGAAAATTTTGAGTGAATCTAATGCTAGGTACACACCATACATTTTTCTGGCAGATTTACTTGCCAAATCGATTATTTCCAACATATCCAAACAAAAAACGATTGGAAAATCGAAAACAAAATAAAAATTCAGATCGGACAAGTTGAAAATAATCGATCTGGTAGGTAAATCAGCCAGAAAATTGTATGATGTACCTAGCATAATGGGAAAACTGCATAATATGTACCAGGCATGAGCTTCATATTACATAACCAAATTAATGTTTTTACGTTTTCTAGTAGGCTGAATTTTTGAAACATGTTTAAAGGACTTACGAGGCCAGGAAATCAGAAAAAAAGTTAGCTACCTGCTTCAGCTTGTCAGGCACGGAGGACGCCGTCCGCGCCCTCCGTGCCGTTCCGCCGGGTCCCTGCCGCTCACTAGCCCCCCTAACGGTCCCCGACCGCGCGGCCCGGGTCGGGCTCTCCAGCCTGTACAAACAGGGCGGCCGGAGCTGGCCGCGGCTGCGCAGTACGCATAGCCGCGAGAGCGGCTGCGCAGCTCTAAGGCCAACCCCCGATCCACGCTACTGTTACGTGGATCGGGGGGTTTGGCCTTAGAGCTGCGCAGCCGCACTCGCGGCTATGCGTACTGCGCAGCCGCGGCCAGCACCGGCCGCCATGTTTGTACAGGCTGGAGAGCCCGACCCGGGCCGCGCGGTCGGGGACCGTTAGGGGGGCTAGTGAGCGGCAGGGACCCGGCGGAACGGCACGGAGGGCGCGGACGGCGTCCTCCGTGCCTGACAAGCTGAAGCAGGTAGCTAACTTTTTTTTTTCTGAATTCCTGGCCTCGTAAGTCCTTTAAGGATTATTAGTACAATATGTACCCGCTTATGAAAGCTGACAAGTAACCCAGCCCCAGACAGCTGAAGTATCTCAGGGTTTTAGGCATTACAAAGGAGACACTTTTCTAATTAGATACACTTTAATAACTAGTTTGCGTAAAAATAAATGATTGTGCTCATCGGTATAATTAAAACATTTAGTATTGCCTCTTTAGAATGCTCTCAAGCACGCCAGCCTGTATCAGTGAATCCAGAGGCTCCACAGATCTGATGGCAAGCTTAGTGTTTCAGTTATTCAGGGTTGCACTACCATCCAGCAAGAATAAGGGGAGCAAGCAGCTCATATTCCTCCGGGTCTTCTCTGCTAACCATCACATACAGGGATTAAGGGCACAGCTAGTCTCCCTCCTGCTCTGTCACTGGGAATCAAAGGAAACCTGAAGTGAGGTGGTGGCAGCCATTTTTATTTCCTTTTAAACCGCAGTTTAAAAAAAACAAAAAAAAAAAGAAGCAAATACTTACCTAAGGAGAGGGAAGGCTCTGGGTTGGATAGAGCCTTCCGTCTCATTTCTCGGTGCTCTCTATCCTGTGCTGGCTTTTGCTGGCTTCCCCCCGTTTCAATCCCCCGCCGAAAGGGTATTTGGAAGTCTTCAGGAGCCGTGTCCTCCCAAAGACGTGCGGCTCCATACTGCACAGGCGTGAGCGTGCAAGAGAGCATGCTTGCGCAGGCACAGTACAGGGCCGCCCTTCTTCAGGAGCACTCGGGCTCCCTGAAGACTTCTGAAGCCTCCTTCGGCCGGGTAAAGCAGTATTTGACTAATTTAGTCAAATACTGCTACCGGGCGAGCCAGAACGATGGGACAAGGAGAGGAGCCTTCCCTCTCCTTGGGTAAGTATCTGTCTTTTTTAAATGCGGTTCCCATTCACTTTAAACAATACCAATTGCCTGACAGCCTACGGATCTCGCTGCAGTAGTGTCTAGATCACCCACTTGAAACAAGCATGGGGCAAATTCAGTCAGAGACGTCTGATCTGAATGCTTGTTCAGGGTCTGCGACTAAAGCATTAGAGGCAGATCAGACGACCAGCCAGGCAACTGGTATTTAAAGGACAACTGAAGTAAGAGTACAGAAGCGGCTATATTTATTTCCTTTTAAACAATACCAGTTACCAGACATTCCTGATTATCTATTTGGCTACAGTAGTGTCTTAACACCACTAGAAACGAGCATGCAGTTAAATCTTGCCCTGATCTGCATCAGGGTCTATAGCTAAAAGTATTGGAGGCAGAGGATCAGCAAGATAGCCAGACAACTGGTACTGTTTAAAAGGAAATATGGCAGCCTCCATATCCCCATCAGTTCAGGTCCTTTAAAGAGAACCCGAGGTGGGATTTAATTATGTTACTGGGGCACAGAGGCTGGTTGTGCACACTATCGCCAGCCTCTGTTGCCCCATGGTGTGTGTCTCCATGTCCCCCCTGTTCGCCGCTATACCCTACCGCAGTGCTGGCGACATTCAGCGCGTCGCCAGCACAATGTTTACCTATGCGCTGTCAGTCAGCGCCGCTCCTCCGCATCGGTGCTACCCGCCCGCGTCCCTCCCATCAGCGGGAGGGAAGGGATACAGGCGGGTAGCGCCGATACGGAGGAGGCGGGGGAGCGACGCTGACAGACAGCGCGTGTCGCAAGCACTGCGGGGGTATAGCGGCGCGCAGGGGGGACATAGAGGCACACCATGGGGCAACGGAGGCTGGTCTTAGTGTGCACAACCAGCCTCTGTGCCCCAGTAACAATTAAATCCCACCTTGGGTTCTCTTTAAAGCCAATGGGTACCAATCTAAAAATAAAAGAGTCAGTTACTCACCTAAGGAGAGGGAAGGCTCGGCCCTAATGAGCCTTCCCTCTCCTCTCCCGGTGCTGCGCTGGCTCCCCCGTTCGCGTCCGCCGCCGCAGGGACTTTGGAGGTCTTCGGGAGCACTCGGGCCTTCGAAGACGAGACGCTCCATACTACGCACGCGCGAGTGCGTCAGAGAGCGCTCGCGCATGCGTAGTATGGAGCGCCCCGTCTTCGGGAGCCCGAGTGCTCCCGAAGGCTTCCGAAAGCTCCCTTCGGCATGCGGAAGTGGCAGTATTTGACCGAACTGGTTGAATACTGCCACGGGGGATCCTGCGGGGGACCGGGCACCGGGAGAGGAGAGGGAAGGCTCATTAAGACCGAGCCTTCCCTCTGCTTAGGTGAGTATCCGACTTTTTTATTTTTGAAATGGTAAACACTCACTTTAAGGTGGCCGTACTTTATATCCTGCCACATGCTGTAAACAGATTGCGGATTAAAATCTATGGAACCACCGCTACTGCATAGTATTATACCCCCCCTTTCCACAAGACAGCTGACAGGGCCCAGACTCCCACAGTGGTGCATAGCACAGCAAGAGTGATCCGCGTGCGTTCTCACACCAGGACATGAGTCCTTCTCAGAGAAACACAAATGGAAAAGGGCCCATTGCCTCTTCTGTTCTGTCACAAGGTATTTGTACTTGTGTAAATGTTTGATGAGTTCCCCTGCAATGTGTGCCATAGTCCAAACAAAACTGACAGGCTCCCCGCAGCCCTAGTGAACAAGAAGACTACCACCATTTTTTTTTTTTTTTGCCTTATAAAGGCGAACTTCTGGGGGGGAAAAAAAAGTTCCTGCAATTTTTGGATCGATTGTAAAAAGATATGCATACATGTTATCGCGTTCGCAACACGAAAATGCATAGAAAAGGGGCATTTTTTGTTGGGTCTTATAAGGCGAAAAATATGGTAGCTGCGTCCTAGCTTTACGAAGTGGCTGATCGAGAAGTACCGCTACTCAGTATGGCTGCCTGTCTGCCACTTTAATCAGGATGGACCATGGTGCAAACCTGGCTAACTTAAAATTATAGCTATACCAATGAGCACAAACTATACACTGTTTGTGCACCCTTACAGATGCAGCTCGTATAACTTCCTTTGATGGTTCAGGAATATAAGAGTTCATGTGAGAACTCACCACACTCCAGCCAACTCAGAATGCAAATCTATGGATTTTAGGGTGCTTCGTCATGGATAAACAGATGTACAGGACTGAGGTAAGAAAACAGACTACTCCTTAAGAATATGGATGCATCAATAGATGCAAAATATGTCAAAAGAACATGGGGAATGCAAAAGCTTTTCTGGCATGCTGAACTCAGCGGACCCTCCAGGAAATTGACAAGGTACTGCTGAACAATATTTCACTTGACAAGCGAGTACCGGCCCACTTAAACGTTTCAATTCCATTTCGCATGGATGTCAATTTTGCTGAATCAAAAAATGCTATTTTTATCCCACTTTTCATTTATAAGACAAGCTAAAATGGGTTAAAAGAACCTGTACATTTAGCTTTGCCAAACCATAAAATGTCCTTCATTAAACCTTAACTAATACACATTTCAAAAGCAGCACATCTGCAAAAGCCAACACAAAAAAATTTCTTAGCAAAAATATCAGTAATAAAGTAACCTACCTCTCCTTTCATCATTCGCACTTTAGCAAGCCACCATCCACAAGGTTCTTGGTCATTTGCTCTGGAGTAAACCTACACAAACAAAATAGGTACAGACATTTTCACTTCATACTACATCTGGTGTGATCATGAAACACGTAAGAAACCTGTATTGAATCTATATCATATGATCTGACATTTAACCACTTGGTGGTAGTGGTGCAGAAAGGATATTTGGGTATTGCACACGTGCAACCATGTTTTTTTCTGCATTGAGAATTGCATTAATGTGGGACTAAGTGTAAAAAGTACAGTGAATACATGGAGGTCCTTATGGAAAGACCAGAAGATACCTACCCCGCCACTTCCTGCATACTTTTCAGAATCCTTAAAGGAAACCTAAAGAAGAAAAAAAAATGGTCTTTCTGGTCCTTAGCCCTTATGCAGCACTATGCTGTTCCTCCAGTGTCACCCTCCAATGCCAGATGCGTGGCCTCATGCCTCACACATCCGCTATTCCACTCCCATGGCCGTGAGCGAGCTGCACTTGTGCAGTAATTAAAAACTGCTACTGGTCACCCGCAGATCGCTCCCGTAGACAGGTTTGTGTGGTGTCACCATACAAGGAACGAACTCTCCTGATCAGCTTTCCCCATTTCATAGAACTGCTATGTCCAAATTCCATCTGATGTACATAAAAATCTTGCAAGCGGATTTACGTTCTACCAATGTAACATTAGAACACATTTGTCGACATGTTCATCCTTTCAGCATAGTCTACTCTATACAACTTTCTGGTATACATGGAATCTTACCTCAACCTCATCCCCTTCAGTAATTTCCTTCTTGATATCAGGAAGGGGTGGCATTCTAACTTCATGGAATGGAACCTGACGTTCTGGCTGCCAGCTAAAGATTGCAGAACAATACATAAGTAAAAAAAAAAAAATGCAACTCGAAAAGGAGAAGTAGTGAACTTAAATGAGCAAAGAGCATACGTACTTGTTTTCAAAAACAACTGTAAGTGAATCTTCGTGGACATCTTTAATGAATCCCTGAAAATTAAAACAAAAACATTTTTTTTTAAAACGCGCACCCGGATTGTCTTCCCATATTTCTGACAGACCCTCAATGTATTGCCATATATTTGCTAGAAATCATCAGTCCCACTTGATAGTAGGACTTTAGGCCCCAGCAGTCTACATGTAAAGTAAGAGGCAAGCCATTAAAAAATATTCAAGAAAATAGGGATTTTATCATGATACAGTTATACAGATGTAGACAGATTTTTGGTACCCTTATGCCTGGTACATACAATGACATTTTCTGGCAGATTTAGTGCTGGTTCACACGGCAGACTGTGTCAGAGCAGCTGGAAGTCACGCCATCCTGTGACGTCTCATTCTGGGGCGTGGCAGTACAGCGATAGTCGGCCTCCCGTCACGGTCGGCGTTTCTCATCACCACAAGGGGACATGAAGACGCGGTGGCTAAGCGACCCTAGAAGCTGCATGTGGCTTCTAGGGCCGGATAAAACGACGCGTTAAATTGGAATCGGAACGCCGCATTTGTGCAATTGACCAATTGCGCGATGCTAAACAAATCAAATGAATGGGAGCGGTTAGCCGGCGAGTCCCGAACGCTTGCCGGTGGATGCCGCCAAGTATCCATGTGAACCAGCCCTTACTGTACTTTCAGATTATTAAGATTATTTCTAATATGTCCGATCTGATTGCCAATCGATTTTCCATAGAAGTGAAGGAAAAAAAAAAAAATCGATCAGAAATCCGATCGGACAAGTTGGAAATAATCGATCTGACAGTAAATCTGCCATAAAATCTCATTGTGTATACCAGGCATTAAAGTCCTTTTAAAAACTGCTGCATGCCTCAAGAGTAATTTAATAAAAATGTATTATCACAGGTTTACCTGCATGCTGTTCATTTTAGATAATCAAAGACGCTAATAGTGTATTTTTATATGGATGCGACCGAAAACATCTGATTTTCAAACAAGTACAAAAAAAATAAAAATAAAACGTTACATTATGCTTTGTCATGCATTTATTGGAAAAAGAAAAAAAAATACACAAACATATGTGCAAGCGGCAAACTATTTTTTTATGACCCGAGTATTGTCCTTTGGTCATCAACGCAGGGCAGTGTGTTATACACAAGCGCATTGCCATATTTACTATACAACTATGCATTGCACTCAACGTGTGCAGCGGTGTTTCCTGGGGAAGATGGCGACCCCATACAGATGGGGGGGGGGGGGGGGGGGGGGGGCGCTAGATAAGCTGTAACCCAGTAAATAATGCTTATTGCCCATTACCCCAACAGCACACTATCATGATCCAGCCAATGCTGGATCAGATCTGAATCTCAAGAGTGAACAAAAACAACCTGAACAGCTTACAGCTTCACCCCCCTCAGAACAGGTAGCCTTCTTGGATACAAGGATTTCCCTTAACCTCCTTAGCGGTAATCCCGAGTCAGGCTCAGTTCGGAAATCCGCAGCTCAGAGCGGTATCCCCGAGTTGGATCCATGGGAGGTGAGTAATGTGCAGGGATGCCGTAGATCTCTCTAGCGGTATGATGTTTGATATACAAGTGTGAAAAAATTGCACCGCTTTCACACACTAATATCCAGAAATTATACCGCCTGGGAGGTTAAAGGTCATTTGGATACCACATTGTTTTGCAAGACAGCCATTAACAGCCTTCTACAATATGGATCCATGCTCAAAAGGTATGGGAAATGAACAAACTTGGGGATTTGTTCCTTAACCACTTCAGCCTACAGAGTCTCACCTTATGCATCCGAGCAACTTTCTCCTCCCATTCATTTGCCAATAATTATCACTACTTATCACAAGGAATGGATCTACATCTTGTTTTTCCGCCGACAGTTAGGCTTTCTTTGGGTGGTACATTTTGCTAAGAATTATTTTTTTTTAAATGCATTTTAAAAAACGGGAGTGTTAAAGGGGAAAAAAAATGGAAAAAAAATTCATTATTTCTCAGTTTTCATCCATTATAGCTTTAAAATAATACATGCTACCATAATTAAAACCTACGCATTTTATTTGCCCATTTGTCACGGTTATTACACCATTTAAATGATGTCCCTATAACGTATGGCGTCAATATTTTATTTGAAAATAAAAGTGCATTTTTTTCTATTTGCATCCATCACTATTTACAAGCTTATAATTTAAAAAATGATAGTAATATACTCGCTTGACATGCATAAAAAAAAAAAAGTTCAGATCCTTAAGTAACTATCGTATTTATCGGACTATAAGATGCTCCGGACCATAAGACGCACCTAGGTTTGGAGGGCAAAAACCAGGAAAAAAAAAAAACCTAAACCTTGTGCTTCCATGGTGCAGGGGTGTCTTATGGACACATACATATACATCAAGCACTTAATTAAGGGCAAATAACACTGCAGTATGTAAATTAGAGGATCTGATGGGAACACCACCTACAACAGCCTGATAGGTACATTCAAACTTGCTTAAACACATTGTCACCAGAATTCAAAACATGTCCTGGTGCTAAATCCCTTATTAACTAGACTGCACAATGCTTAATTCCTCCCTTTGTGAAAAGCATTAAACAGCATTCTGCTGTCTGTTATACACATGATAAGCTCTGAATGGATCACTTACCAAACATGCAGCTGGTGGGTACCATGATCAGGAATGCTTTCATGTGTTACTTAACACATATTCTGACAGATTGACCTGAACTTTCACTCAACTTGCCTGCTAAAGCTCTGCCAAATGAGGAAATGTAACAGGCTGCCACCAGGATTCAGAACATATCCTACTGCAAAATCCAGCTATATCTGATATATGTGCATGGTTAGCTCTGCACTTACCAACCATGCAGCTGCTAACACCACTGGATTGGGGAGGGAAGGACAGTCCATTGATCACGAGCCGGCAGTGTGTTTTACCGATCACCTCTGTGGTTGCCCCAGTTATGGCCGGTAAAGTGCATGCCGCTATCACTTCTGTAGGTGCCCCAGTTGGATGCTGCAGATTGATGGGTGATGCAGCTTTTCAGAGTTATGGCCGGTAAAGTGCATGCCGCAGTTCCCGATCAGCTGCGGAAGTAACCACGGAGAGACGCAACAGAAGGCAATTGGCTAATCAGGTGGGGCGCTGCCTCTATACGCACCAATCACTGCTGCCCGCATGCTGACAGGACGCGATGGTCTCGAGGGCAGGACATAGCTCAGTCATTAGGGCCAATCCCTGCACTCGCTGATACTGAGCGAGTGCAGTGATTGGCCCTAATGACTGAGCTATGTCCTGCCCTCGAGACCATCGCGTCCTGTCAGCATGCGGGCAGCAGTGATTGGTGCGTATAGAGGCAGCGCCCCACCTGATTAGCCAATTGCCTTCTGTTGCGTCTCTCCGTGGTTACTTCCGCAGCTGATCGGGAACTGCGCCGTGCACTTTACCGGCCATAACTCTGAAAAGCTGCATCACCCATCAATCTGCAGCATCCAACTGGGGCACCTACAGAAGCGATAGCGGCATGCACTTTACCGGCCATAACTGGGGCAACCACAGAGGTGATCGGGAAAACACACTGCGGGCTCGTGATTATTGGGCTGTGCTCCCCTCGGGTCTAGCGGCAGCAGCAGTATGTAGGTATCAGTGGGGGGATACTTTGGACATATGGCACGTCTGAAATTTAGTATTCGGACCATAAGACGCACTGACCCCCCCTCCCCCCCCACACTTTTAGGGGGGGGGGAAAAGTGCGTCTTATGGTCCGAAAAATACGGTATGTTGTTGTAATTTTTTAATTTAAAATTTTATTTGGGGTTTTTCGGAGTGGGGAGATAAACCGGTATTTTTTAAAAATGTAATTGTGTATGTTTAAAAAAAAAATGTATGTAGATGTAGTTTTATTATTTGGCCACAAGATGGACAGTGAATTTTTGATTTTTGAATTTTTTTTTTGATTTTTCATCCTGTATGCGAGAGATCTCGCTTACAGGAACTGAAGGGGTATCAAGGGACAAAATTGCAGCTTTTCAGAGAAAGCCATTGTTTTTTCTTAGGGAGACAGATCAATGAATGGGATCTGTATTCCCATTCATTGATCTCGGGGCATCGGGAGCACGCGCAGGAGCGCAGAAGCAGTGCAGGCTATCTGGACGGATATATCCGTCCAGATAGACTTAAGCGGTTAATAGAGGTTACCATCAAATTATCAATTTTCTTGAGAAAGTGAAATACAGGGGCAGCTATCCTTGTGAAAGGTGCAGAATATGCTCCCTGACAAAACACGCTTAAACCCTGAAAATACAAGCAAGACAAAGGAATGTCACAACAAGGACTATCAATTGCAGAACCAGTGCAGGAATTTATTGATAGAATGCCCTGGTGGGAAAAAAAAAAAAAAAAAAATGTATGTGGAGGAAACACAAAGGACTCGATTCACAAAGCGGTGCTAACCCAGTTAGAGACTTTAGGCGTGATAACCATTGCACCACGCTGGTGAAAAGTCAGTTTAGGCGTGATAAGTTTAGGTGTGATAAGTTTAGGCATGCTAAGTTTAGATAAGTGTAGATAGCGTGCAAAGTCACGCACGCAAAGCAGCGCCATTAAACTATGCGAAGTGCACCAGACTTCGCTAGCGCAAAACTTTTGATCAGCTGTGCACTGCGGTGCTAACGCAGTTGGTGCTTAAACTTATCACTCCTAAACTTATCATGCCTAAACTGAGTTTAGGCGTGATAAAGGGCTTTTCACCAGCGTGCTAACTGTTAGCACCGCTTTGTGAATCAGGCCCAAAGTGTTAGAATATTACAATACAAAAATACATCTTTCCAATATCACACTAACCCAAAAGGGATCATATGGCTGGTATACTCGCCAATAGTGGCGGCTCATGCCCATTTTGCATGCAATTCCAAAGTCTCGCATTGGAAGATTTGCGGAATTTCCAAAATCCATCCATCACTCAGGAATGAGGCTCCTTGGATACATTATTTGGAAACCTTGGCATCGCTGGGTATGAATGCGGACTTCTCTTTTGTACAATGGCTACTTGAGCACTTTGTTCCTTTGCTTGCAGGTCACACATGGTGTTTGTGGTGGTGGGGAGGTGTTTGGCCTGTGAGGAAGTGGCACTTACCAAGTGGACAGCCTCAGCCCAGGTGCGGTCCCTCTTCTTCCCCATGTTGGCATCGCATGGTTGAGAAGTGGGGTATCCACGGGCACAGAAGGCAGTGGCTTGGCATCACGTGACAGGAAGAGAACTGCTCTGCCATTGTGTTGATATGTGCTGCCCTCCGCTTGCTTGGTCTCCCTCTACATAGCCATCCCTAATTCTGGCTGCGCTGCCTATCCGTATAATCAGAGCTCCAGATCATCGGCAGCCCGCAGGGATGAGAGAGGGGAACGATGTGCGGTGACGCGCCATAGACTTCAAATACAGAACGTAACCAGTGATGTCCCTTCCTGTAATCTTTCCCCCCTCTCATCCCTGCAGATGGAGGTCTGATTATACGGATGGCAGCGTAACTGGAACTAGGGATGGCTATGTAGGGGAAAACCCACTCTATGCAAGCGAGCGGAGGGCAGCATATAACACAATGGCAGAGCAGTGCTGTGTACATGTGGGCGGGCCTTGGGTAGCACCTGGGCGGGGATTCACAACAGCCAGGCGGCCCACCCACCTAATTGGCCCTGGGGAGAACACTGCACAAGTATATAAAGTATCGTATTCGAACACCCCACGTTGTAAATTGGGCACTGGCTGCGGCTGGTAACCAATCGGCCACTACATAGAATTAATGGTCACAGCAGATGGTAGACATCGGCTACAACTAGCTGTAGTTTGGGCATCGGGGTTTAGAGCTTTGTTTTAGCTATTTATAGGGAAGGATAGGATTTGGCACTGTGGTGGTGGGTTCTTTTTATGCACTAAGAGGTGAGTATGCAAGGTAGATCATATTAAAATTTCGGTAATTTAAATCACTTATTTTATTAGTAGCAACACCACCTGGCAGCGCCGTAATACCTGAAAGAAGACTATTCCTGAAAGATGCAAAAAAATAAAAAATAAAATCTACTTTTAACCATTAAAGCTTTGAAATAAAAGGTGGTAGTACAGATAAAGCCGTAAAATTTAGAGATCTTCATAAATGTCCAATTTGTGCACTACTGGTAATTAGTGCAAATAGGACATTTAATAAAAAAGTGTACTGGTTAAGGGCTTTGTATCTGACACAGAGACCTGGGTTCAAATCTCATCTCTTCCAGTTCAGTAAACCAGCACCTATTCAGTAAGGAGTCCTTGGGCTAGACTCCCTAACACTGGTACGGCCTACTAAGAGTGCCCCAGTGGCTGCAGCTCAAGCGCTTTGAGTCCATTAGGAGAAAAAACACAAAAAGAGCGCACTCAGAAAACTGATGATAAAAGGGAGACCAGCCGGTCGTAGACAGATCTCACCTGATGTGGTGGCTGATATGCCCTTATGGGTATTATCAGCTTGCAGGCTTTTGACCCTCTCAGACCAGGGACCAGGTCAGAAGCAGGCTCTTTGTCCAAAGGGATCATGTGGCTTGAAGCAGGATATCAGGAACAGCTGTCTGGTTTGTAGCCGTTGGTGTCCCAGCACTGGCTAGAACACCAGAGCTGCAGGCACCTGTGGGCTGTATGAGACTCAATCCCTTAGCAGGGAGAGTCTCCTTCCTGAAAAGGCCATTCCTCCTTTCTTCAGGCAAAGGTTTTTTGCCTGAAGAAAGGAGGAATGGCCTCCTGAAACTAGTTGTATTTGTTACATTAATTAAAGAATCAGTTACTTCCAGCACGGGTCTCCTGTGCTTTCTTTCAGCCACCTCAGTGCTACTGTTCACCACCCAGCCACTGCTGTGGTGTATCTGAACAGAGCAGTGTGTGGATTGCTAACTTTTCAGGAAGGAGACTCTCCCTGCTAAGGGATTGAGTCTCATACAGCCCACAGGTGCCTGCAGCTCTGGTGTTCTAGCCAGTGCTGGGACACCAACGGCTACAAACCAGACAGCTGTTCCTGATATCCTGCTTCAAGCCACAGGATCCCTTTGGACAAAGAGCCTGCTTCTGACCTGGTCCCTGGTCTGAGAGGGACAAAAGCCTGCAAGCTGATAATACTCATAAGGGCATATCAGCCACCACATCAGGTGAGATCTGTCTACGACCGGCTGGTCTCCCTTTTATCATCAGTTTTCTGAGTGCGCTCTTTTGTGTTTTTTCCCCTATGTCCTTTATAGATTTCTCTGCCACTGCAAGTGGACCACACAGAGCAGCACCGACTTCCATCACCCAACACATCCTCTACATATAGAAGACTAATTTTATCCAGCTCGCTCCCCCTGTTCTCATTTCAGCACGTGGGGTTATTTACGTTTACCTATCTGTCTACATTAGGAGAAAAGCCCAATATACCTAAATGTTGTCTTGTCTAATACCCAGTCTACCAAAATGCAAAGCCTGAGGGAGGATGCATTTTAACCCTTCAATGGAGGGTTGTTAAAGCGGATCGGAGATGAAAAACTAACTATAACAAGTAACTTGTCTATATATCTTATCTAAAGTTTAGATATTTTACACAGCAAAACTGCAAACAGCTTTAATAGAAAATTACTATTTTTTCCTGTGATACGACAGCAGCCATGTTTGTAAACATTACACAGAGGTAGGCTTATCTGTATCTTAAAGAGAACCCGAGGTGTGTTTAAAGAGAATCTGTATTGTTAAAATCGCACAAAAGTAAACATACCAGTGCGTTAGGGGACATCTCCTATTACCCTCTGTCACAATTTCACCGCTCCCCGCCACATTAAAAGTGGTTAAAAACAGTTTTAAAAAGTTTGTTTATAAACAAACAAAATGGCCACCAAAACAGGAAGTAGGTTGATGTACAGTATGTCCACACATAGAAAATACATTCATACACAAGCAGGCTGTATACACCCTTCGTTTTGAATCTCAAGAGATCATTTGTGTGTTTCTTTCCCCCTGCAGCTATCTTCCACTGAAGTGTCAGGCTGTTTCTTCCTGCAGAGTGCAGACAGCTCTGCCTGTATGTAATTCATTAGTATGTGAAAGCCCAGCCAGCTCAGAGGAGGATTTATCCAGCTTGTAAAAGATAAGATAGAAGAGAGAAGCTGCCCTAATCTAAATAATAGACAGGCAGTGTGCAGAGAGGGGCCTGTAGGGGGGAGATGCATCACAGAACCACAACACTGAAGAACTTGGCAGCCTTCCAGACACAGGCTGACAAGTCTGACAAGAGAGAGATAAGTTGATTACAGAGATGGTGATAGTAGAACGTGCTGCAGTAAGCCAGAACACATTAGAATAGCTTTTGGAACTTGTAGGATGATAAAAAACAGGATGCAATTTTTGTTACGGAGTCTCTTTAAAGAATGTTATCTGCATACAGAGGCTGGATCTGCCTATACAACCCAGCCTCTGTTGCTATCCCAAACCCCACTAAGGTCCCCCTGCACTCTGCAACCCTCATAAATCACAGCCATGCTGTGAGGCTGTGTTTCCATCTGTAGTGTCAGTCTCAGCTGCACCCCCGTCTCCTGCATAGCTCCGGTCCCTGCCCCGTCCCTTCCCTCCAATCAGCAGGGAGGGAAGGGATGCAGGCGGGGACTGGAGTTCTGCAGGAGGCAGGGAGAGCAGTAGACTGACACTATAGAGATAAACACAGCCAGCTCTGACAAGCTGTTGGTCAGCAGCGTGGCTGTGATTTATGAGGGATTGCAGAGTGCAGGGGGACCTTAGGGGGGTTTGGGATAGCAACAGAGGCTGGGCTGTATAGGCAGATCCAGCCTCTGTATGCAGATAATATTCTTCAAACCCACCTCGGGTTCTCTTTAAGCACTCAGCCTGTGAAAAAAAAAAAAAAAAACAACAACACCTAAGCCCCCCCCCCCCCCCCCTCTAAAAATCAATGGCTAGTAACACCTCCTCCTCCTGCCCAGACTGAGCTCTCATGAGCCCTTGCTACTGCCAAGGCGTTCTGAAAACCTGTGGGCGTGGCTTAGTTTATAGGGAATTAGAGTATTAAAACAAAAAAAGTATTTGGCTTGAGGAATGCCCTATAAACAATAGGAAAGTAGGAAATGAACACAATTATGCAAGGAGTAAAAGTTCACTTCGGATCCACTTTAAGTGGCTAAATTATTTTTCGGTCACAATTTATGGTGAGGATATTTGATTCTGAAATAAAAGGTGAATATTTGCTATAGCGTGTAGTTCTTACCTTGACATAAAAGTATTTTTAATAGTAAAAATTAGGGAAGAAGTTAACGGGTAGGGTTAATTATGTAGAGGGCATGGTCTCAAAAGTGGCTGTATTTGAACAGTAGATTGCATTGTAACAGTTTTTACTGCATCACCATCATTATGGTTTCCCTAGTCCATGTCCCCATTTGACAAACAGCATTCTCCAGCCATTACTACAGCCAACATTATTATGCAAGGCTGAATGACATCTTCAAGCCAGGACCTGGTACTAGTGGCTGTGCAACACTGTTTGCAGTGTTGGATGGAGGAGAGCAGTGTTTGTTGGTGCAACAGTAGAGGCGAGATCCCAACTTCTTGCAGTGATAAGCACAATCAATTCTGATCCTAGTTATCCCATGATCAGCAGTCAATCGGCATGGCTCCTGGTCAATGCTCGCCAATACAAATGCTCTCATGCATGGTCCTAGTGAACCTCTGGGACGCTGTGAAGAAAAGCACTTAGCGTCCATTTCCACTAGCACAGAAACCGGTCCGAATCCAGTTTCCCCGCAGGCAAATTGCCCTAGCGATTTGGCCGACATTGCCATCAGCTTTCGTGCGGGAGGCAGCGAATCCCATAGCCATGCATGGCACTGCTTCTCGGATTCATCTGCGTACCTGCAGACCCGGAAGTGCCGCCACATGTCTCGCAGCCGCGCGTGGCGGCTATTGGAAATGGGCCCTTACTGGAGCTCCAGTTTATTTTCAGACTTATTTAAACACAAAACAGGTAGCTATTAGAGCACCTCTTATGAAATACAATCCAAAATAAACAAGACTATAAAGAGGAAGAAGGGTTTCCCCTGTATTCCTCCTCCCAGATATGCCCACAGTGCCGCATCAGAACCAGCTTATCTGCACCTTTGCTTGCCTCACCATAAAGCAGCTCCCTTCATTGCGTTAACATGCACAAGAAAAACAAAACACAGTGTATTGAGCAGTGGTTATTAAGAAAATCCAGGTCACCATTGACAATGTACAAGTCATCTGTCACAAACTACTGATAATTTTGGACTGTAATTTCAAAACATACACTGTACAGACTTGGCCAAGAAGCATGCACTACAGATAAGGGAGGGGAAATGTTCATTAGCAGCCCTGCACCATGGGAATTTCCATTGAAGGGAAAAATAGGCATTAGGGGAAAGCAATCCAACCAAGCTAATCAATACATGAAGGGGGGAGGGGGGGGGGGGGCAGCGATACCGGTGACAATTGGGGAAACCAGTACAGGCTTTAGATTTTTGGACAAAACTATACCACTTGTTTTTCCCTAGGAGGAGTTTCTGAAGTATTATGGCTTATTACAGTCAGCTTTCAATTCACTATGTCTAAGAGGAGGGGGGACAAATGTTTAACCACTTTACCCCCACGCGTACGGATTTCTCCGCCCCTTTTTTCCCTCCTAAAAAACCAGGGACGGAGAAATCCGTACCTTCCGCGCTAACGCCGCTGTCCGCGCTCCCGCCGCTCGTGCACGCCGCCGCCCGCTCACCCGGAGATCAATGAACGGGAAAATCCATTCCCGTTTATTGATCTAAGCCCCCGCAATGATCTGCTGCTTCTTTCAGAAACAGCGAGATCATTGTGAGTCTCCCAGCCTCCTACTGCTTCCTGTAAGCGTCCTTCCGGACGCTTACAGGTCGCATGTAAACAAACACTCTGTGGCCATCTTGTGGCCAAATAGTAAACTACACCCTAAAAGCATTTTACATATACAAACATTACATTTACACAATAAATTAACTCATTACCTCCCACACTCCCCAATTTTTATTTTTTTTTGTAATTTAAAAAAAAAAAAATACAATAAAAAAAAAACATAAATAGTTACCTTAGGGACTGAACTTTTTAAATATTTATGTCAAGAGGGTATAACACTGTTACTTTATAAACTGCGGGCTTGTAATTAGGGATGGATGCAAAACTGAAAAAAATGCACCTTTATTTCCAAATAAAATATTGTCGCCAAACATTGTGATAGGGACATAATTTAAATGGTTTTATAACCGGGACAAGTGGGTTAATACATTTCATGGGTTTTAATTACAGTAGCATGCTTTATTTAAAAACTATAATGGCCGAAAACTGAAAAAAATGTTCCCACATTTTTTCCTATTTCCCCATTAAAACACATTTAGAATAAAATAAATTCTTGGCATAATGTCCCACCTAAAGAAAGCCTAATTGGTGGCGAAAAAAACAAGATATAGTTCATTTCATTGGGATAAGTAATAATAAAGTTATAGACGAATGAATGGAAGGAGCGCTGAAAGGTGAAAATTGCTCTGGTGGTCAGGGGGTAAAACCCCTCAGTGGTGAAGTGGTTAAGTATAATGCAGGGCTGCGGAGTCGGTGCACAAATCCACACTCAGACATCTCATGTTCGGATTCCACTTACTCAGACTCCTCGACTCAGACTCCTCTAATTTGCATATTACAATCTTGTTGATTGAAAGTATGTAACATGAAACGCATCTCTCAACTGCCAACGCTTAGGAATTTTAAAAGACAACTGAACAAGCAGACTAAAACTAGTCCTTGGTAAGAGTACTTGTAGAAGGTACAGACAGGAACAAAGCACTATCAGGCCCTAGGCAATGTAAGTGTGGGTACATGCAAGAGTGATGTGCAGGTACTCTGCAGGAGAATGAGGGGATTCTTCCTCTATTACACATTCTTCATGTACAATCTGAACCAGGTTTAGGGGTGACAGACAACACCTCTGTGTTCAATGTTCACAACATTCTCAGTGGATTCCCTGCAGCTCTGTGGAGAGTTCATATGTAGAGTATAGTACTACTGTGTAACAAAGTAAACCTAAGAGATGAAATTAAAGTTTTATACATACCTGGGGCTTCCTCTAGCCCCCTTCAGGCTAATCAGTCCCTCGCTGTCGTCCTCCGCCACCTGGATCTTCTGCTATGGGTCCAGGTACTTGAGCCAGTTGGGGCGTAGAGCATATGCACACTCTCAGCCGACGTAGCCGTACT